>NC_140978.1:6577991-6637991 GCF_056783735.1 Eptatretus burgeri
TCTCTCCGAGGCAGATATTCCTCAAGGAGTCGTTCCTGGTGGATAGCAGCTCTGTTCACCTCAGTGTGACCTTAAAGAAGTCACACGTGGTCACCTTTTGGCAAGGTTTTTTTTATTTAGTGTTGATGCTGCCAAAGCAATTTCTTGGGAGGAGTTGATCCACTGGGTTGTTTGCCATTGCCGCTATCCTTTTAAATGCTGAGCGTCAAGCAAGAAGCAGCATGGCCCATTTAAAAAAAAAACAAGAACCTTTTGATATGATTCAGCCAGGGGTTGAACCGCCAACCTCCCAGATTCGGAACGGATGCTCTAACCATTACGTCAGAGTCTGGCTCCAACTTATGACACAACACTCTTATTTTGACAATGTAATCAACTCTAATATGTCAAAATCTGCAACTCATGCAAATTTAAATTCAAGGTTTTGTACTTTGCATACTTCTTAATAACTGAAACATCATGTAGAAGGTAATGAAATGCAGGCATTATTTGATGCATATGCAAATTAACAGTGTGACATTGTGCCACAAGGTGTTGCTTGGACCTGGTAATGGGTTGTTTCAATGTCTCTCATCATAAAAAAAACTTTTTTTTTTAAAGTTTATCAGTAAATCAGAATGTTCAATGCAGTTTGCTCTGCATTGCATTATCCCTGCTTGTAAATTGGATTATTTGTTAACGTTAGTGAGTGACAAACTACTCGTAATTACTAAATCATTCCAGTAATCAGAAATCCCCCGAACTTCAGCGATCTTTCCACACAGCTTAAAGTGTAAGTACAGTACAATATTATAACTTGTCACCTTTTTACTGGACAACTTTTAGAACAAGGATATAAAAAAAGACATAAAATGTCATAGCCCCCGTTATTTGAGTAATTCTTTAAAAAAAATTTCTTATTATTTCTGCAATTTTTTTTTAAAGTAATAAAATGCTTAATGTTTCACTTATTTTGTTATTTTGGTATGGATTAAATCCATCTATGTTATTAAATTCAGTTTATGGTACATTCTACCCCTCCCTCACTCAATCCTGGCTTTTGTCTCAGTCCATGATGTGGATTATCACCACTGAACTGAAAATAAATCGAATGCTCATTGCCATTCACAATACACACAGCCTGGTGTAGCTACCGGACGCCATCTTGCTTAGCACTCGATGCTGGGTGAAGGCGATTTCCGTTAAGCGTTTGCACGTAATGTAGAACGAAAAACGATCGCGTTTTTTCACCTTTTGTGTGATAGTTTTCAATAGTAAACTTCATTATAGTAACAATAGCACTTTCTTTTTCACAATAATGTTCAAGAACAAATGTTTATTTGGGAGTATGAAGAACTCGGGTCATTTTAAGGAAGCTTATGAAGATCAAGTCTGCCCGTTTATTTCACATGTTTTTTTGTTTTTTGGTCAAAATTGAAAACATTAATTTACCTGTCGTTTTTTTTTATTACGTATCAAAATGATGCAAATCAAAGTGTTGAACTATCACCAACTTTATGTGTAGTAATACCCAAATCGTTGGCAGAGTGAGCAGCTGAGAGAATGTGGATGTCTGCTGTTGGCAGGGTGATTAATCGATGTGTGCCGTCCCTCAGATAGACTTTAACCAGGACGTCCCATTGCACACTCGCCTGCCTCCAAGCTGTCTAGCCTGGATTTGAATCCTGACTCAGCTATAAACTGTCATCCTGGTGTTTCACAGGCAGGGTGATTAATCGATGTGTGTGCCGCCTCTCGGATGGACGTTAAACTGGACGTCCCGTCGCACAATCACCTCTAAGTTATCGCCCGCAGTAACTGGTTTGTGAAAGACTTGGGTCAACCCTCCCTCGGCTGAACCGACGAGAAGGTGGGATTAATGGTTTCCGTTAACACAAATACTCATTAATCCTCCCACGTTAAACCTCCTGAAATAAAACAATGTTATAAACTAATTTGTGACCTACAAACAAATCTATTTGCCAACAGGGTTCATGTGATGAATGCCAAATGAGAAGCTGCGATACGGCACTGATATTTCAGAGTAAAACTACACCAAACCTGTTCATCGACATATAAGAATACCTGTGAAACGTCTTTCGACATCCCTCCCGTAACAGATTGGAGCAGCTTATTGCTGCACAAAATGTCATTTTAACATTATTTTATTTGGCTTTTTCAATCTGAGTCCACATTTACGTTTGATTTATTTTCCTGATAAAACGATTAATGTTGTATATATTTTTTAAATTTTGGGTTGTGTGCACTAGCACAGAGACAAAGTAACTTCCTTGTGTTGGAATTACCATCCTGGCTTCAGCAGTTCTTGTGGTAGGTCGGGCTACAGTTTTACATTGTTTTGAGAGGGGAACAACGAGAAGAAGAAGTACAAATTGGTGATTTAGCGATCTTGTGATGTAATTTAGCGATGTATTCTGGTGTCTTTTTAAGTCTTGGTAGTTCAGAAAATGCTCAAGAATAAAACGTATGGCTTATAAATGCTTTTGACCTCGCTCTTTAGGAGTTTACTAGACGACCCGTGAACCCGTTGGGTTCCCGTTGTGACAGCGGTTGATGAAAAAAATCATTTCAAGAAAGAAAAAAAAGATAGCTCCAGCGAACTATACCGCTGAGGTTGTTTGCATTGATCAAATAATCCCGAAGAGTACTTGACTGAATCGGGAATTGTTTTTTTTTATATTTTTTTTCGTTGCCCGATTTTTAACGAAACTTGATGCTGCACACCGCAGGCGAATGGTGAGTAAGGTGGCCATAAATTCTTTGCGCTTTCGTGTACTGTTTTGGCTGTATTTCAGGAACATACAAGATGAGAGTTTTACTTATATATATATATATAGATGAGTATATCATTGTGTACAAATTTGAATGGGTGGCCATTTTTTTCCTGTATCATCCCTTGATATGGAGTTCATGATAGCACCTTTATTTGCCACAGAGATGTACGTAACGTACCAGCTTGACATACTAAGCACTGCTTCCCATTCTTCTCGACCACTTCAAAAACATGGGATTTTGTCTTTCGTGCTGCAGTGAATTTACACTTTCGTTTTGGCATGGCAAAGAGCTTTTGAAGAAAATCAAACAAATGTGTATGGTACGGATTCAGAAAAGACATTGAATCACGGACTGAGTATGCCACTGGACTCTCTTTCTCTGCGAGGTTGGACAGGAAGTTGACACGTGTTTTGTTGATGTTCAAACGCGTCCATTACGTCATGACGGATTAGAACAGACTTGTACCAAACTGTCCTGGTCCAATCATTACATAACTGCATTTTATCACCATAATAATATGTACAAAAATGATTTAACCGTTTAAATGAGGTTAACAAAAAAAAGGATCACAAATCCTAAAATTTATCCCTTTGAAAAAGCAAAAAAAAAGGCAAATCCCGGATATTTCTCGATGTTTAAAACACACCCGGCCAGTGGACGGAGATTTAAACACTGAAAACAAGGACATGTCCAGGGAAAACTGGACGTACGGTCATCCTATCATAAGACAAAGGTTTATCTACTTGGTTTGCCCCTGCCCACCTCCCTCAGGAGTTCCCAAGGTGGGGCAGACACAAAATATATATATATATATATATATATATATATATATATATATATATATATATATGTATATGTGTGTGTGTACCTTGTAGCGCTGCTCCCTGTGGTTGTGCGGGAGAGGGTATTACGGGTGGATCTTCAGAGACTTTAATTACATCATGAGTAGGGGGTCTTCCTCTTTTCACACTCATTTCACCTACGTTGCTTCGGCTCGACTGTAAAATAAAAAAAATAAAAAATCCCGAGGAAGTCCCATGTTTTATGGCATTTTACCACTGTGGAAAAACGCCATGTTAAGGTGTAGATATTGTTTTTTGATGGTGCCACATCTTGAACATAGATAGCCACACATAGATAGCAACTTGAACATCGTTGCATATTACCGTGCCCTTTCTCCAAGGCTGTTTCCAATAACGAAAGTTATCACAACACCAATGCCAACAACAACAATGATAGCATGCAACTAGAAGGGTAGTCAGTAGAGTGCATACCTCCGCCATGCAATGCTTGAGCCAAAAGAACATATCAAGCCCATTACATTTTTGAAATATGCTCTACAGTATATCGTTTTTGGCCCTATCCCTCAATGGTGAAGAATAACTTTTAAAATTCTCTTATTCGGATCTTCCCCAAAATCGAATCGATTCTTTCTTGTCACACACCCAAAATGTCCACCAAGCTTCGTCCGAATCCATCCACAACTTTTTGAGATATCCTGCACATAAACAAACAAACAGACAGAAAGGGGTGAAAACATAACCTTCCACCTTCCACCTTCCACCTTCCACCTTCCACCTTCCACCTTCCACCTTCCACCTTCCACCTTCCCCCTTCCACCTTCCACCTTCAGTGGCGGAAGTAATAATACTACTACTAATAATCGGAAAAACAATTACCAATAATAATAATAATGATGACAATAACACAATCTCTCTTGGCCACACCTGTGGGCAGTGGGCGTTTCTACCGTAGTATTATGTTGTATATAATAAACAATTTGTTTCATATTGATTTGTAATTGCACAAGTGTTTGCATCGCACTGAATTGATACACTGCGAAGCCTAACAATCACTCGTAAAGAATTTGTGACAGTTAATTTGGCTCAGATGGAAATCAAATGTGTTATAGGGCTAGTGAGTGCTGCTTTCATCATTAATAGCAACGACTGATTGTATGTTTTTGTTTTTTTACTTGTTTAAAGATGTCTAGCTAATAGGGTACATATCTGTTTCAGCCTTTGTTTTGAAACACATGCAATGTTAGCTAGCCTTTGTTTCTCCTTGTATACATTTGTCTGTGTTGATTGTGCTCAACGTAAATGCACATGCTGTTAAAATCTTTTTTTGTCTTTTCATTCACTTCACCATCTCACTCTGCTGAACATGCAGCTGGAGAACGTTTTGTGTGCGTGTGTATGCACAACTCGTGGTCCTCAAATCAGAGTTCTTTAACGATGTATTCACCAACTCGTGGTACTCGAATCATGACCTCATTCACAGAACTTTTTTCTTTCTTTCTTTTGCTCCAACCGGCATCCATGGAATCCCACATCGCAGGTTATTGCCTTATTTCTTTCCGAATGTTGTATTTTGTTTGCAGCACGGACTGCATCATGTAAATTATAAAGACAAATGTCAAACTTTGGACATGTTTAACAATTCCAAGCATGCTGGGTTTTTAGAAGCAAAAGCTGAGAAGCCATCACAAAAGCTAGAATTTGACAGCTGTCAAAATGATTTATTTCTGCCAAGCTGTGCTGTTCTGCACCCGACGGAGCCTCGTTCATTTGACAAAGCAGCTGAAGGCCCTTTCACCTCCAGCCCGTCGGCCTGCGCTGCTAGCTACCATAGCCATCGGGAGATCCCTCGGTCCGGCCTTTCCTCCTTTTAACTGCAGATTTACTGCATCCAGGAACGCACAAAAGCCAGTCTCAGACAGACTTGACGCACCGCAGTCTCATCCGAAATGTTTGTTGGACATTGGAGTGCAGTCGATCTCTCTGTTTTTGCTTTGAACTGACAGAGGAGTATCGTTGACTAAGTGGACGGGAGGACATGTCGCCAACACGATGTTTTTCTGTTTGTGAGGGTTACTGTTTGAAAATTCTACTTCTCTTGGGTTGACATTTTTGTTCATTTTATCTTCATGTCAATAATAACCTGGCTGCTGCATCTGAATACCTTTCATTGGCTTCTTATTTGACTTGTTTCAAAGGTAGGCTGAAGGCCTTCAGAAAGTAAAGCTCAAGTATTTATTCTACTTCACAATCTTGAGGTTGAGTGTATTAATTCGAGCTTGGCTTTGGCAATGAGGATGAATGGTCAGCAGTGTGTTCCTTGTACTTCATGGTAGAATCATGATGTAAAACAGTACTTCAAGGTGAATATAGCTATTGGACCTTTACAAGTACATCTTTCCAAGATTGAGAGATTCCTCCTGGATCTATTTTAATTTTTAAGGTCATCAAGTTCCTTCGATTTTATGAGTCGAGCTGAACCAAGGGATGAATCTCCACTACCATTTTGCTTTGAAGAGATAATGCAACACCTGGTTTGGTGTGAACTCGTTTTCATCTGCAATGTTGAACAATGGATTTTATCAACAGAAAGCAAAGAGGTATGTTAACTGTCGTGGGTTCGACTGATGTTTTGAGCATTAGCCCTTCGTTGGAGGTCTTTTGCTCTCATGAAGGACTAATGTTCAATGTCTTGTGCACTTCACTTCGCATGACAGTTAACATACTCAAAGATTTCAGTTAGTAATCGTATATCTTCTCCATTGTTCGTTGCTATCAGCCAATGTAGATCAACATCAGTGTTTATGAGGATAAGTATTCCATCATTACATCTGCAATGTTGTTTACTATCTGTCTGTCCATATATAATATTTAGTTTTCTTTATCATCCCTTTTAATTTCCTTCTGTTTTTTTTCTCCCCCTTCCACCTTAGCCGAATTCCCCCCCCACCCCCCCTCCATCTTTCACTCTCTGCTTTCTCATTCCATGCCTTTCTGCCTTTCTTTTCGCCATGGCGCCGACCGCGAATCGGTGGCGTCCCGGAGTAATTGAACGTAGCAGGCAGGCTCAACCGCAGATGGCTGTTCAATTGCTCTCCGCCGTTCACCGCTTGCCCCATCTGTTACATCATTTTATCCAGCTCCGGCCCGACCAAGGGCGCCTATCAATTAAAGGCAACGCAGTTGCCAACCCCCCAGCCAAGCTCGCTGACCAAGTCCCTCCATCCTCAGATGTCTCTGCCCTTCGAAGGACCGCCTTTCTCTTCTCATGAGACTCGCCTTTCAACCTCCACTTCCTCCCACCATTCTAAAGTTTAGCGTTATTATTTGCTTTTTGGTGGTGGATGTTGACTGTCTTGTTGGTCGTTTGACAACTATCCTAATGCTAATGATGGTCCAATTAATTCAATTTTTTTTCTTTTCCAAACTTATTTCAAATCTTGTGTTTGAGATGTACTTGAGTAAAGAAATATAAGTTAAGTAGTTGTTATGGAGTTTGGTTCTCGAGCATCATGTGTTGGTGGACACAAGACCTATTTATTTGCACCTCTTTCTCATGCAGACTTCTGGTTGTTGTTTTTTTCTTTTCTCCTTTCTCTGCTACAAGGTACTGTATTGGAATTGGAAAGTAATCACTTGATGCATCTTGTCTATATGCCAACTTACTGCATGTGAGGGTAAGTGTACAGCCAAACCAAAACAAGGAATTTGGCCCAGGGTATTGGCCCACAAATGCCAACACTTTTGTAAGGCAATTTGGCATCTTGAAGGTCCACGAGTAAATATGAGCAGACACCTCTGCAAACACTGCATACTCACTCTATGGTACAACGTACTTCTAAAAAAAACAAAAGTATGCCAAAATTAGGTGGGTCTTGTACTGGTTTTCAAGAGAAAACTTACTTGCACATCGTCTTTGAACTTGAGCATAACCTTTGAGGGTTGTCAAGTTCTCATGTACTCTGCTCATTTTTTTGTTATTTTATTTATTTAAATTTTCTTTATAAATGGCTGTCGTGGTGAACCCTGTGTGCACATTTAATTACGACGAGATTAGCAATACAGAGGTTTGAAACAATAATACACATGCACTTGGATATGGGTCATTATATAATTTTTAGCCGCAGAGCGCGTTCTTGTTCTTCTTCACTCTGCGTTCTTCTTCTTCTTATTCTTATTCTTATTCTTATTCTTCTTCTTCTGGTGAAGACAAACCCTTTAGGACTCAGCTCTTTTATATACAGGATCCGGATCTCCTGAAATGCGAAACACCTGTACACATCCTCACATTGAGGGTGCTTTTTGAGAGCGTCTATCATGAACTTTTAAATATATTCGGACATTTGCTTTAAAGTTTCGAAAAGTTCACGTTACTATTTAAAGATTTTTCCATTCAATGTGTTGTAATTTCGTAAATACACTATTTTCTCGTCATGAATGAGGAGCCTCCATGACGGGTCTTGCTATTGGCTCCATCAAGGCACGTGACGAAATATCGGAAGTTGTTGTTATTGTTGTTGTGATCAAAATGCTGATGTTTCGACTTTCTGTAATGAATTTTTAGCCGCGTCGCGTTGCGAACGCTGGCTCTTAGAGAGCTCCGCGTTGTTGTTGTTGTTGTTCTTCTTCTTCTTGTTCTTCTGGTGAAGACAAAACCTTTAGGACGTGGCTCTTGGACACATTTGTCCTTGTTCATTATATAATTCCCTACTTTCAATGTGAACGATAAAATAAATTAAATTTAACAGATAAATTGATAGATTGAATTAGTGATGTTGATGGGCCAAATGGCACCTGTCCAAGTTCCTTGTTACCTCCACCACCAAAGGTGGATGGAGGTTATGTCTGTCTGTTTGTCTGTCTCGGAACTGGATATCTCAAAAAGTTGTGGACGCACTCGGATGAAACTTGGTGGAGAGGTGGGGTGTGTGTTGAGGACGAAATGATTAGATTTTGGTGAACATCTGGATCCGGATTTGGAAGACGAGAATTGTTTGAGTGATTCTTCACCATTAAGGAGTGCCAAAACTATATATACCACAATATCTCAAAAAGTTATGGACAGATTCAGACAAAACTTGGTGGCACAGTTGGATATGTGACAGACACATTGATCTGATTTTGGTGAAGATCCGAATCTGGATCCAAATACAAGAATTAATTATTTTTTAAAGTGATTCTTCATCATTAAGAGATGGGGCCAAAAACGATATATATGTATATATATATATATATATATATATATATATATATATATATATATATATATATATATATATATATATATATATATATATATATATATATATATATCATGTTGCATCAAAAGTTGTGGACGAGGTATGAAAAAACTCAGTGGATGAGTTGGTTCGGTGACGAGAAATAACCGATTCGATTTTGGTTCAGATCTGGATCTAGATCTAGCTATCGGTGAGATGCAAAACATAAACTGTTCATCCTGGTGGAGGTCAGGTCAAAACATATTGTCAGGCCAGATCAGATCTGAGACTTTCTACAGGTATCGTGAAAACCTGCACTAACCTGTTCTATCGTGGGGTTGTTGGCGACTAAACTGTCTCCCCCACCAGGTTTCCTGGTGAGAGGGTGTTTGTATATGGATACCCAGCATAACTAAAAACAAAAGCCTGTCAAAGGGCAGAGGAGCTCCTTGTGAGCCAATGGCCATCCATATCTAGTGCCCAACTGTGTCTGTGGACGACGTCCTGCAGTTGGGTTACTTATTCGGAGGTTGGTGGCAGTATTTGCATTCTGGCCACCATCACACACTTCATTCCGCAAAACATTCTCGAAGCAAAAAAAAAAAATCTGAAAACCCACTCCGTGGGAGTACCTCCTGTGCAGCTTCTCTTTTGCAGGGCAGCTCACCGGATGACAGGATTAGGGCAAAGCCTTCAGGTCCCCCAATCTTTGATGATAGGAGGGAAACCACGGGGTAACATTCACGGGTCAGATTGCAGGAGAGTGTGGCGGGGTGGTTCTGTGGTGTTGTCCACCAGACGATGGTCTCCTTGGGTTAACCTGAGGTGGTCCCTTCGGGTGGGTGCCTGGAATGTCCTATCCCTAAACCCACGGTCACAACGAACCCACGACACAATTGTGCCACAACACGACAGAAAATTTGGGCAAATCGGGGGTCGTCGCAAGACAGTCCTACGAAATTTTGAGCATCGTGGCATCGACTTGCCGTCATGAGGCAAAATTGGACATGCACCTTTTTTGCTCGACGATTTTTTTGTGGTATCTATGTCTTGTGCTGTCGTGAGTCTGTCCTACGACAGTCTTGCATTATATAGTCAGGAGACGGATGCACAAGCGTCCCACGAGTGACCCACGACTGTTGTGTACGACAATCTTGCGACAGTCGCATAACTGTCGCACGACTGTTGCACGCGCATCCCACGAGTGAACCACGACCTGATCACGTGAAAAACAGCCCCCTTCGACAATTCCCGACAACTCACGATGGTTCCACGACTGTCACACGACTGACTTGCGACATAACCATGACATATCTTTTCTTTCTGTCGCGTCCCCATCGCCAAACCATCTTTAATGTGTCGTAGCCCTTGTGACCACTCAAAATAGATTTCGGGCATGTTGCAAGATCTGGCCACGACAAATATTATTTGGGTCTACCACGACAAAATTTTGTACGATCCGTTGTGCCCGGGGCTGAAGAGAGGATAATCACCTGTGTCTTATCAGCTGAGCTCAAGCGTTTGGACATCGGTATTGCAGCACTCTCTGAGGTTCGGAGACCGGATTGCGGCGAGATCATGGTGGGTGGTTACACCTCCGATTGGTGTGGTTGCTCTGATGGTTAACATGCCCAAGGAGTTGCTGTAGCTGTGTCCAATAAGCTGACTCCAATGATATAATTGAGGAAACACCGGTCAACGAGCGTATTATGAGACTAAGGATTCGTCACTCCTTGGGTGTCATTTCCCTGGTCTCTGTTTATGCTCCGACTGAGGCGAGTGATCTCACGGTGAAGGACACATTCTATGCCACGCTCGAGTCTGTGGTTGATCAGTGCCCCAGGTGAGATACACTTCTAGTCTTGGGGGATTTCAATGCATCGACTGGAACTGATAGGGATGGTTATGAGACGTGTGTTTGTCCCCATGGGTCTGGAACTGTGAACCTGAATAGCACTAAGTTCCTTGACTTTGCAAGAAGTCATGAACTTAGGGTGGCTAGTTCATGGATTCAGCACTCACAAGCTCATGGCTGGACTTGGTATTCCAACGCTGGCAGTGTGGCAAAGGTGATTGACCATGTGCTCATTGATGGTCGCTGGAAGATGATCCAGAACTGCAGGGTCTACCGGAGTGCTCAGTTCCTCAATAGTGACCACCGGCTTGTTGTAGCAACTCTTAAGTTGCACCTAAAATCCTGGAGAATGGTACCATCCCAGCCTAGGCTGGATGTTCACAAGCTCAAGGATGAGAGGGTAGCTGAGGAGTTTGCGAACAGGCTGAGTGGAGATTTGGGTGGTCTGGGTGCTTTGAGAGGTCCTGAAGAGTTGTGGAGCGCCTTTACGACCACCGTCCTTGATGTTGCCGGTGGATGCATTGGAACTCACCAGAGGGAGAAGAAGAATTTTGTCTCTCAAGCAACACTGGATACCATTGACCAGCGTTGCAGGGCCAGGCTGAATGGCAAAGCTGAGCTGTTCAGGGAGCTGTGGCGTAAACTTGTACGTGCACTGAGGGTGGACAAGGAGTCCTATGTGCGAGGAATCTGTGAGGGGGTAGAGCATCACCTGTGGTCAAGTGATTCTCGTCCTGCTTACAGGAAAATTCGTGCATTGCGTTCGTCCAAGCCCATCCCTCGGTGTACTGCAGTTAGAGCAGAAGGTGGTGGGATCTTGACAGAGGAGTCCGAAGTGAAGGCCCGCTGGGCTGGTTACTTTGAGAGGGTTGTACCAGGCTGATCCCCCAGCTGTTGAGTTGGATGTCAGGGGTGTTACAATCCCTGTTGCTGACCTTCCAATCAACTGTGGTCCTCCATCTTTTGGGGAAATACAGGCTGTGGTGAACCGGTTGAAATGGGGTAAAGCTCCAGGGATCTGTGGCATCCGTGCTGAACTTCTCAAGGCTGGTGGAAATGCTGCACTCATGTCGTTGCCTGCAGTTCTGTGCTCTGCCTGGAACACAGGCATCATCCCAACTGAATGGAAGAGGGGCCTTGTTGTCCCTCTCTGGAAAGGGAAGGATGATCGCCAAGACTGCAACAACTACTGAGGGGTGACGCTGCTCTCAGTGCCGGTAAGGTCTTTGCTCGGATAATTCTTGATAGGGTTCGCCACCATCTTCTTGCGCACCAGCGTCCAGAGCAGTCAGGCTTTACACCAAAGAGGTCAACGATTGACCATATCCTTGCTCTTCGTGTCCTCACCAAACGCAGGCGAGAGTTTCGGCAGGGGCTGCTTGCAGCCTATGTTGATCTCTGTAAAGTATTTGATTCAGGGAATCGGGATGCCTTCTGGAGGATTCTTGGTCTTCGTGGGGTGCCACCAAAACAGATTGATCTGATGTTTGAACTGTACTCTGGGACTGAGAGTGCTGTGAGATGTGGTGGTACCATCTCTGACTTATTTCCAGTTGTTAGTGGAGTTTGGCAAGGGTGTGTACTGGCCCCCACACTTTTCAGCACTTGTATAGACTGGATTCTGGGGAGGATGTCGGAGAGATCAAGCTGCGGTGCATCGTTTAGGAATGTCAAGATCTCTAACCTTGATTTCGCAGATGATGCAGTCATCTTTGCGGAGACTCCAGATATCCTTTCAGGGGCCCTCGAGGTGCTGAATGAGGAGTCGGAGCCACTGGGATTACGGGTTTCCTGGGTCAAAACTAAGAACCAGGCTTTCAATGGCATCTTGGATGCTGCTGTCCTATCTGTGCCTGTTTGTGGCGAGGATGTTGAGGTCGTGGAGAGATTCACTTACTTTGGCAGTGATATTCATGTCTCTGCTGGCTGTGAGCCAAAGGTCAACAAACATCTGGGTCAGGCCTGAGGAGTCATGAATTCACTGGATCTTGGGGTGTCGCGCTGCCGGTACCTGCGCGGGAGGAGGAAAGTCTAAGTATTCAGGTCCTTGGTCCTTCCAGTCTTGCTCTACGGGTGTGAGACTTGGACTCTGACCAAGTCAGAGGGTGTGTAACCTCTGAATAAGGGATCTGAGACGGAGACTTAATTCCTTTGGAACTAGGTCTCTTCGGAGAATCCTTGGCTATTGCTGGTTGGACTTTGTGTCTAATGAGCGGTTGCTGAGATAGACTCAAATGAGATTTGTTACCTGCATAGTCCGTGAGCGTCATCTGCGGCTCTATGGACATGTGGCTCGTTTTCCTGACGCTGATCCTGCTCACCAGAGTCTCTCAGCGAGAGAGTCTCGTGAGTGGAGGAGGCCATTGGGCCAACCACTTGCCTCGTGGTTGCAGCAGGTTGATCAGCTTCTCAAGGAGATGGGGATGGGCCTGACGGAGGCCCCTGGAGTACCGGCGGAAAGTGGACGCAGCGACGTGCAGCTGTGACGCATACTCCCATACCTGATCTGGTGGAGGTATGTGCTCTATTGAGTGCAATTCTTGTTATCCCATGCTTTTTGAAAATAAACGGGGGGGGGGCGGCATTGTAATCTGCTCATTCTGTCTCTGTCTGTCCATCCATGTGTTTGTCATGCTATCTCCTCCAAAACGGTTCAAGTGCAGAAATTCAACAAACTTGTTAGTTATAATTACCACATGACAAGAAGGTGCAGGAGTCGTGTCATTTTTAGCCCCGTCCCCTGGCGCAACTTCAAAAGGTCAAACACCAAAAAATGCAATTACGGGCACATTTAAAAAATATTTAATGAAACTTTGTATATGCAATCACCATTGGGGAACACATGAAATATGTAACGATTTTTTTGGATTTGACCTCTGGTTCATGCCCCAGGGAGTGTGGACTTAAGATCACAGGTATCAAAACAGGAAGAATTTTAACTCAAAAATTGATATTAGGTCAATCCTGGTGAAACTTTTCCCATATTTTAACTTTGCTTTCGATGGGAAGTGTGTGGATTTGCGATGGAGCGCCATCAACTTCGATCGAGTTTATCCTCGAGGCTATAGTTCATCCTTGTCCCTTTGAAAACTCCATGAAGATCACATTAGTAGCTAGTTTAAAAGTTTTGCATTTATACGTCGGCTGTATCCACCCATGTTATGTTGCTCATATGAAATGTTTGTAACATTTAAATTATCCTTTGTGGGTATTGGTTTAGAAAATTGATCTTTCACTGAAATGCTCATCAGATCAGCTTGCTATGTAAGATGCAATTTGTTCAAAAGTTAGAGCTAATATTATAGTACTAGAAAAATGAGCTGTGGTCAGGATTTAATCATAAAATTGGTCGCATCTCGGAGTATCTTTAGCCTCGCCGTTTCACGAAGGGACACGAGAGGCGGTGTGTGTGTGTGTGTGTGTGTGTGTGTGTGTGTGTGTGTGTGCGTGCGTGCGTGCGTGCGTGCGTGCGTGCGTGCGTGCGTGCGTGCGTGCGTGCGCGCGCGCGCATGTGAATCTACAGTACATTAACATTGGGGCCTTAAGCACAGTTCAACAAAATTCTGTCATGTAGCAATAACGTTTTTACGTCTAATTTAACCATAAGTTGATTTTGTACCTTTAAATTTTTTTTTTATTTTTCATTACCGAAGGTGGACAGAGGTTATATCCTCCTCCCCCCACCCTTGCCTGTTTGTCTGTCTGTCTGTCTGTCTGCGAGCAGGATATGTCAAAAAGTTATGGACTGAGTCGGACAAAACTTGAACAGTCTGGGTGCATGACAAAGACTAATTGATTCAATTTTGGTGAAGATCCGGATCTGCATCCGGCATATCAGTGGGATACAAAACGTAATCTGTTCAGCCTGGCAGAGGTATGCGCTCCACCGAGTGCTGTTCTAGTTTGTTTTTGTTTGTCTATACAAGGTTAAGGCTCGTGGAAGAGCGAGAACACTGAATACATCAGGATGCAACAGAACAAAACAGTAGAAAAAGGGGGGAATACCAACAGCAGGGTTGAAGGATAAAATAGAGGGAGACTTGGACAAATAAGGGATCAAAGTGGGGGATGATGCACAGGTTGGACAAGATAGATACACAAATTCTGGAAATTTGAAAAATGAAAATTTGGAAGGAGGTGGGCTTGGGGGTGGGGAAGTAATCAGGGTATAAAAGATCATGATTTTGGATGGGGGATGAATGGGATGATCTGAGATTGTGGTGAGCAGCGTTGTTGAAGACCTGGAGGGAAGAGTGAGATTGAAGAGAATGTGCAAGTGGATTCCACAGGTGGGAAAAAAAGAACGAATGAGTGGAGGTGAGCAGTGATTCGTGATTTTTGGAGTTTCACCGGAAGGGGGTGGATCACGTGTGCCCAACAGAAACCCGGGGGAGAGGGAGGGGAGTAGGGGACAAAGCACGGAGAGAGTAGAAGGTGCAAGACCCTAAAGGAGGTGTGCTATAAGATAGAGACCACCGACCTGTCTGTGATGGGAAAGTGATAGGCCCATCGACTCAACTTCATCGTGGGAGATTCCAGTGGTCTTTAAAGAGGAATCCAAATGCTCAGACCACCTCAATGCTAATCTATCCCTTGATGCCCTACAAAATAAATATGATGCGTCTTTTTCCGATTTACGATTTATAAAGTGGGCAGTTCTGCAATTAAAAGTCCAAATCTTCTTTATCATGCTTAGTCGTGACATCACACACAGGAGTCGACCGCCATTTTCGCATTCTCTCCAGGTTACAGCGTTGTATGATTTAACTGAAACGGTGAATAATTTTCGATTTTCCATAAATATGTCGAGGCAATGCGTCCTTGGTAGTTGTATAGTAATACAAACCAAGATGGTTTCATGCTACACCAATGGCCGAAAGACCCCAGGTTTGCCAGAAATTGGACAAGCTTTGTCCGAAATACCCGAGTGTGGATTGGGCCAATAAAATGTTTGCTTTTGTACTCGGAACATTTTACAGAGCACTTTTCTGAGATGGTTAGATCTTGTGGTTATCTGCCACAAGTGAGAGGGGATGCCATCCCCACGATTAAGCAGAAGAAACAGCCACCACTCGAAACTGCAACACCATCTCTTCCCAGCTACCAGCACATGTAGGCAGATGATTTCAGAAGTGAATCAAATACTTGTGTTGGCCTGCCGGCGACTGATCTCACCTCACCACCACCCACCTCGATGGTGGGACATGGCACAGACATGACCACAGACACAAATCCATCCATCCATTGGGACCATACTCTGTGCAGAGCGTTGGTGCTGCCAAAGCAGTTTCTTTGGCTATTGGGCACAATTCTGGACGGGTCGCCACTCCGACACATTATACCAGCATGCTGGCACTCATTTTGCCGACCTCGGAAGGATGACAGGCAGAGTCAACCCCACCTGGTGTTAATTCAATAGTTGAGGGGGATTTGAACTCAGGGATTCTTCCTGTGTCTTTGCGATGCCCGTGTCGTGTCTGAGTATGCCAGTGTCCGTGTCGTGCCATGCCTTTTTCTGCTGGAGTCGTCGAACTGATTTATCAATTAGTACAAAATCCCTTATAAGTTATACACCATCAATTGCTTGGAAAAACAAAACCCAGCAATCTGTGGTGAACATGCGATTGGTGTTTTCATCTTCAATAACACTTCCATTGTCACCACCTTCGTCTGAATCGCTCGCATAAGGCTCAAAATGATCTGGCCCCATAATCCCCCCTGAAAGCATTTCCATCACTAATTTTGTCTCAAATAGTTTCTTCAAAATCCCACTGATCAGTTTAAACATACTGAGAACCTTCAGAGTTGCTATTGATGGTAGAATCAGTATCAGAATCCGAGCTTGAAATACACTTTATCCATGCAAACTGCCACTAATTATGTTTGGGTTCCTCTTGAAGGCCTTGGATTCCATGGCATCAAACTGAAGAAGATGTGAGGCAGGGGAGCCAGCCCAGAGGGGAGAGCAGTACTCCATCAAGCTGCGGATGGATGAAGGCCTTGTAGGTGGACAGGAGTTTAGGTGTGCCAGGAAGGACGTTGCAAGATGGAGGATGCTTCATCAGCAACTGGCTTTGGAGGCCAACTTTGAAATGTGGTTTGCCCAAATGAGAGAGAGACAGACAGAGACAGACAGAGACAGACGGACAGATAGATAGATTTGATTGATTTAGTTCTGGATTGAAATATATCTTGCAAGTGTTTGACAATCTTGTGATTTTGTCAAGGTCTGCAGAGAGGGAAGACACTGCTGCTTACCTATCTGAAAGATGAGGGATGTCATTGCAGAGAGTGGATTCGTCATCAAATAGATAAAGGGTATTGTCCAGAGAGTCAAGACATCATTGATGAAGATTAGGAATAGGACTGGGCCCAGAATACTGCCTTGGGGCATCCCAGCATTAATGGTTAGAGGAGATGAAAGGATCCCGTTGAGAATTAGACATTGGCTGCGAGAGTAGAAGTCAGTAAGCCATGCATGGAATTATTTTGGATGCCATAGGCAGAGTTTGGAGAGCAAGGCTGGACGCCAGACTGTATCGAAAGCACGAGATATGTCGAGAGAGACTGCCATGATCTCATCACTGACGTTGAGGGCCTTCATCCATTGTTGGAAGAGTAGAAGCAGCATGTCCAAGGTAGAGTGACCTGGTTTGAATCCAAATTGGTGATCTGAGATGAGGCCATTGAAAAAAGGGAAGGATTTCATCAACTGAGATGATGGATGCCATGACTTCGCTGATCTCGCTGATTGGAAGTAAGCTGATAGGTCTGTAGTTAAGGGAATCATTTTTTGTACCTTTTTATGTAATGCAGTGATGTTTGCTGATTTCCAAGCCGATGGAAGATGACCAGGCAAATGATAGGGTGAAAAGAGCAGAACGAGTATGTGCAAGAGTAGCTGAGCAGGTTTTTTTAGGACGCATGAGCTGATGTCATCCGATCCAATTGCCGAATTAGAGTTGAGCTTCCTTCCCAGGTGCAAAAGACAGTGCATGAGCAGTTGGGTACAACTGGCTAGAGTGAGTACAGAGAGCGAGGGTTTAGGGACAAAATATTTGGAAGAAAACACAGAATTAAGACATTTGGCCTTCTCATGAGCAGTCAGCTGTGGTGCAATTTGAAGTGAGGGATAGGATAGAAGGGGAGCATACTCCAGAGACAGACTGAACAAGGTGCCACCAGATTTTAGAGGATGCAGACCAGTTTGAAAAGTCAATCTTGAGGTTGGACAGATGTTGTCTGGCTCTTCTAAGAGTGGAAACGCATTTGTTGTGGGATTTTTGCAATGATCTGAGGTTTCTTTTGGTTGGGTTTGCTTTCCAAGAAGGGAAGGCAAGTTGTTTCAGACAACTACCTCACCACACATTCACTGTACCAAGGATGGGAAGAGGGCAAGATAACTAAAGACGAGATGGGATGAATCTGTGCATAAGAGAGCATGTTTCTGTGAAAGAATTACCAGGCTGAGTTACTATAACAATGACTAGACAAGTTAACTTTTACTCAATACGAAACATTGCTTGCTTACGACCCTGTCATGCCTGATGGCATATGGTACCTCTTGAGGAACTCGCACCACTTTTGTCTGTCTTGGGTCTACTGACTGATCACCGTCCAGGTGGTTTATAGCTCCCTCAGCTCCTTTTCCACCATACTGTATGCCACTAGTTCGTTCTAGGTCATTCAATCCTCCTTCAACCTTCAGGCTTCTGGTGTGTCACTCTTTTGTGATGTTTTCCATATGCAGTACATGTCCAATCCATCTCCACTTCCTCATTTTTATTTCTTCTGTGATGTTTTTCTTTCATGTCCTTCTTTCTACGTTCTTCTTGCTCACTATTTCGGCAGATTTGCAAAAATATTTTAATGACCGTTATAAATAAAGTATTGTAGTTTCTGCACAATGACTTTGGTGACGTTCCATACTTGACAGCTAATTAATATAATCCATTTCACATTGTCATGAAACATTTGAAATGTTGTTGTGTTGTATTTTTTTTTTTTGATTTCCAGATTTCTCGCATTCTCATAAATGCTGCTCTTACTTTCTGTATTCTTTGTAGACCATCTGAGTCCCTTCACCACCACTCCATCCCCCGCTTGCCTGTTACAGTGACCATTGACCCAAGATATGTTTCCTCGTCAACATCTCATATAGCCAAGTCATTCCACATGACAGCATTGTTGTCTGATGCGTACAGTCCCAGGCAATCTGTTTTGTTGGTGTTGATTTTCAGTCCTATTGCAGGTCATACTCTTGAGGCCTATTCACTTTCTCTTGCTTACTTTTCTCGGTGTCCGACAGCAAACAAATGTCATCTGTAAAGCTTCGCTCCTCTAGATGGCCCAGTCTATTCCATATCTGTCATGGTCTGTACTTTTCCTTAATACCCAGTCCATTACAAGTGGACACAGTGGTGGAGATAGCATGCATCCCAGTCTGACTCTTGTTGTGACTTCAAATTCTGGTGACTTCTTCCCTTTACAGATCACACTGCATTTGTATCCATTGTTTATGTTCTTTCTCATTCTGATGAACTTTCTGGGTAATCCACACCCTTCTAATATATTCCACATCACATTCCCGTCCACAGTCAAATGCCTTTTCACAGTCAACGAAAGTCATCACATGACTTGAATTCCATTCATCATATTGTTCGTTCTATTACTGTCCGTAGAGTGAAAAATTGATCTCTACACCCTCCCTTCTCATGCTTCATCCATAGCCTTTTGTATCCCATTTAGCATTATCTTGTGGAACACCTTGTTTGCAATAAACAGAAGAATTCGACCTCTCCAGTTTCTACATTCATTAGGTCTCCTTTCTTTGGCAGTTTGAGGATCAGACAAACATTCTACATTTTTGGTACTTCTTCTTGCCACCACATTTCATTAATCTTTTTGTGTAAAACTGTTGTTGATGTCTCAACAGTGTATTTGTACATTTCAGCATTTTTATCATCCATCCCTGTAGTGGGGCAGATATGTGAGAATATTGAGAGGAATTGTGGCTTTTGCAGTGAAAACACCAAAATTGGTATAGATCATGTTTAATATGTACTAAATTATTTCAGATATAGTGCTAAGCTGAATATTTCCCCTGACGCTCATAAATGGGAAAATCCAAGATGGCTGCCACACAAATTATGAAAATCTATAATGTTGAATATCTTTGGAAATTTATGACATAAAAACATGAATAAAGTGTCCCCTTCTCTGTTTTCAAATATGAGGAATCCAATGCCATCATTTATTCTAAAAAAAATAAAAAATGCATAGGAATCTTCATGGGAATGATTGTATGCTACAATTGCCTACGTCGAATATGAAAAACAGCCTTTTAGTCAATATTTTCAACAATTTTTATCACAATTTTGAAATAGTCATGACATATATTCCAGAAAACAATTTAAGTTTTTGTTTATTTATTATAAACACACCAGAATTGGTTGATTTTGTTTTTTCAATGCTGTATGCGTCATGGGCTTTATGATGGATATAATTGATAAAGCACGAGTGACCTCGTCTGCATGTCTTGTTTGTTTCATGTATGAGCATTTGAGAAAGAAGTCGGCCATTCCGGATGTAGCATTATCTGCTTGGGTCAGAGGGTTTGTCCAGCCACTACCATCGAGGAAATCTCCGAGAGTTCTCTGGGAGGCAGCCATCTCGATGTGTAAGCAATCAAGCACATTGATCCAAATTTCTGTACACTGCATGTATCTGGCCACTTCCACTGGATGAGTTTCGTAATCGTCAACGGTGGCTGATCCAATGTTCACACGAGGCACCTGTCCAGGGTTCAGAAATTGGACAGCATGCCAGATAACAGCCATCAAATGACGAATCATAGCCACAGATTTGGAATTGTCAGCGAACAATGGCAGAGGTGATGTGATGGTGACGTCAAAGTTGCCTGGTTGCTGTGAATTTGCATGGAATGCAGCTCAGGAGATTGGATCAGTGATGCTCTGGGTCTCCTTGCTTATGAGTTGCTGAGTTGCTTTTTGCCACTTGTTCTCATCTTTGAGGGCAGCCTTTATGTGATAGTCATCACCTGTAGGAGTACGATAAATGGAAGGGATGAGAGTGTCCTTTTTCCTCCCCATCACAGGGGTCAAATTTGTATACGACTCGGATATGGTGACGGAATCTGCTTGCTCAAGGGCCCAGGCTTCGATATAGCTCTTTTATGTTTAACACTATCAGACTCTGTTATACGATTCTGAAACGGGGATGATACAGTGCCTTCAGAAAGGATTCACACCCCTTGACTTTTTCACATTTTGTTGTGTTACGGCCTGAATTTAAAATGGATTGAATTCAAAAATTTTGTCACTAATCTACCCAAAATACCCCATAATGACAAAGTGAAAAAATGTTTTTAGAAACTTTTACAAATATGTTGAAAATGAAATGCAGAAATATCTAATTTACAGACGTATTGAGCCCCCAGAATCGATACTTTGTCGAAGCTCCTTTGGCAGTGATTACAGCTTTGCGTGTTCTTGGGTATTTCTATCAGCTTTAGACATCTGGATTTGGGGATTTTCTCCCATTCTTCCTTGCAGATTTGCTCAAGCTCTGTCAAGTTGGATGGGGAGCGTCGGTGAACAGCAATCTTCACGTCTTTCCACAGATTCTCAATGTGATTCAAGTCTGGGCTTTGGCTGGGCCACTCAAGGGCTTTCACGTTCCTGTTCTGCAGCCATTCCAGTGTTTCTTTGGCTGTATGCTTCAGGTCATTGTCCTGTTGGAACGTAAATCTTCGCCACAGTCTAAGGTCTTTTGCATTCTGAAGCAGGTTGTCCTCAAGGATTTGCCTGTATTTGTTTCCATTCATTTTTCCCTCTATCCCTATAAGTCTCCCAGTCCCTGCCTCTGAAAAAGCATCCCCATAGCATGATGCTGCCACCACCATGCTTCATGTTAGGGATGGTGTTGGATTGGTGATGAGCCATGCTCGGTTTCCGCCAGGCGTAGTGCTTTGCATTCAGGCCAAGAAACTCAGTTTTTGTCGCATCAGACCACAGAATCTTTTGTTCTCAGTCTTTCATGTGCCTTTTTGCCAACTCCAGGTGTGCTGTCATGTGCCTTCTTCTCAAGAGTGGCTTCTGTCTGGCGACTCTCCCATAAAGCCTAGATTTGTGAAGTGCTGCAGAGACTGTTGTCCTTCTGGCAGGTTCTCCCATCTCAGCCAAGCAACTCTGTAGTTCTGTCAGAATGGTCATTGGGTTCTTGGTCACTTCCCTGACCAAGGTCCTTCTTGCCCGGTTGCTTAGTTTGGTTGGACTGTCTGCCAGCTCTCGGAAGAGTCTGGGTAGTTCCATATTCTTTCCATTTCCTAATGATTGAGCTGACTGTGCTCTTGAGAACTTTCAACACTCTAGAAATTGTTTTAGATCCTTCTCCAGATCTATTCCTCCTCCCAATTCTATCTCGAAGATCTATGGACAGTACCTTGGTCTTCATGGTATGTTTCTGCTCTGACATACGCTGCCAACTGTGGGACCTCATATAGAAAGGTGTGTTTTTTTTCTAAATCATGTCCAATCAATTAAATGGGCCACAGGTGGACTCCAATCAATTTGTGGAGACATCTCAAGGATGATCAAAGGAAATTGGATGCACCTGAGCTCAATTTGGAGTGTCATAACGGGTTGAATACAACATGATTTCATATTGATGCAACATATTTCAGCTTTTCATTTTTAATTAATTTGTTGAAATGTCTAAAAACAGATTTTCACTTTGTCATTATGGGATATTTTGTTTAGATCAGTGACAAATTTAAAATTTTATCCATTTTTAGTTCGCCTGTTCGAAGAACAGAGAGCTATAGCGATACCCCCCCCCCGGCATGAGCATCAGCGTGAGCGTGAAAATGTTAAAGTTTTTGATGCAAGTTATTTCCTTTCTTATGTTTTTATCCACCACACTATTTTTTACTGATTACAATATATAAATAGATATATTGCTTTAAAATTATTTGGATCAGACTTCACTGCAATGCTTTATAAAAAATATTATTTTATAGTCTTTTAAAAACGATAAATGTATAAACAGGCGAGCATTGGGTGGCTTTGACACCAACTCTCTAGTTAATTCAGGCCGTAACACAACAAAATGTGACAAAAGTCTAGGGGTGTGAATACTTTCTCAAGGCACTGTGTACTTGCACCATAAAACACATCATGAGCGGCCGTTGAGCTTGGGTTATGATCAATGTTATCGACTACAGCTATGGTGATCAGATTTTTTTTCGCAGTATGAGGGGACAAACAAACTCATCAGTTTCATATTTCTGAGAGGCTGAAGCGGCCATGCTTGTGGAGATATGAAGAACTCTATCGTACAATATTAATAAGCCTAAATGGAATGAGGTGTCCACAAGTCACGTTTGTGTGTATTTCCATTGTCCATGAATCATCAGGCCAAGGTATATCAGTAGTGGAGTCTCTGTCCTCACTGTGGTATGTTCTGGTGGACACCTGGCATCTTCTCACATGACTCTTAAATTGCAATAATTGTGTCAGACTAAGTGCTGCTTGTCTTGCTGTGTCTGTATCATTGTTCTTGATATTTGTTCCATCCATGATCATGTCAACTATTGCAACCAGAGACCTGGGAACAGCATCTTCCTGGCAGCCTTTCTGAAATTATTTGATAGGACCAATGTTTGTGTAAATATGTTCTTGGAATTGTGCAATATCAATTTGTTCTCCCACACCATCCCTCTTCAATACATCCTTCAAGTGTTTAGCCCACCTTGCCATTTGTTCCTCTCATGTGCAGTGCCGGATTAACCACGAGGCCCATGAGGCCCGGGCCTTGGCCTACGAAAAATATTTGGCCTACGAAAATTTCCGACGACGTTTTTTTCAGTCTTAATTGAACGCTCCTTCAGCACACTAAAGCGCATGAAAATTGTCTTCGGTCGACCGTGGGGCAGGTGCGCGTGTCCACGCTCGCTCTGCTCTGTGTTGAATCCGAGCTGATGAAGCAAATTGATTTCTCCGAAGTGATCACGTGGTTTGCCATCCAAAAGGCACGAAAGAAGGTGTTTCAGCAGGGTCGAAATTGAATATACATACATTCCTCCGAATTTGTTTTCTGTATCGTTCGTTTCTCAATTTTGAAGCTGAATTGGATTTTACAGGCACTTGCATATTTGAAAGTCGGACAAATCGCCATTTACCGCAGTCTGTTCCGATTAAATTTCACGTTCAAAATGGTCGTTTTGGTCACTCTTAAATTTGGCCTACGAAATCTCAAGGGCCTTGGCCTACGAAGACCTTAATCCGGCCCTGCTCATCTGAGCATACACCCTTGCTTATCTTTATACAAAACGTTACTGATTTGTTAACCTCGTCGAAGGAGACGGTATTGGTTCGCGGGCACCAGCAGTGACCACTATTTTCATTGTGTCTGTGTGTCTCTGTCTGTCTGTTTGTGACTCTCCAGAGAATTTGCTCCGTGACGTTTGATGCGATCTTGATGAAACTTGGACACAAGCAAGATATCATGGTCTAGTTGTGTCTTTTTGTATGAGGTCAGATCGATGACAGATCGAGGCGAAACTTCACATGTATTACCACCTATTCATCAGGAACAAAAGGATCACACGTATGATGTTATTGGTCACATGGTTTGGCAGCCATATTGATTGACTCTAAAACCAATAAAAATCTTCTCCAGAACGGCTCGACTGATCGAGGGGAAACTTCACACAAATGTTCCCCAATCCATGGGTGTACAAGTTTGTTAAGGAATAATTGATGGGTCACATGGTTTGGCAGCCATATTGGATTGAAGAAAATATTAAATAATATTTTTTCTGGAACTGCTTAATAAATTGATGTGAAACTTCACACTTATGATCAGGTAGTGATGGGGAATACATGTTTTAAATTTCAACTAGATCAGACACATGGTCTGGCACCCAGAATTATTTAATTTTGTTTGATCTGGCTTCTTTTTAATTATTTATTTATTTATTTATTTTGAATAGGGCTCACTTGGCTGTGTCTGGATGGGTTTGAGGGTAGAGGAGTAGCAGCTGAAATGCGAATCCTATCCAGGTTCCTCCTGATGACTTCATCTTTGCTTTTTGCTTGTTTGGGTTCCTTCTGATGACTCCAAAGCAGGATTGTCAATTTGGTCTTCCATTTGACCTGAATTGAATTGTTTTAATCCCATTCTAAATTCAATTGAATGATAATAAAAAATACGTCATGGGTCAGGGTCAGGTGTCCGATCAAAGCGGGGTTGCATCAAAGCGGGATGTCTTGATACCCGGTCATCACTACCAGCAGTTATAAAGTGGCAGTTCTAATTATCTCATTAATTATGTAACACACCAGTACACAAACGCCACACAAAATACACCACAAAAAACTCCACAAACACGACACAAAACAATTCCTGGCAAGGGTCTGCAATCTCTGATTGCTCTTTTTCTTGTTTTTCATGTTATATCTGGATGTGGGAATTTATTGGATGACTTATTAGCCTGGAATGCTCTCAAAGGAATATTGAAAACTATTGTAATGTGCTGTATATCATTCAGTAAGCAGGTCAGTGAATGAGTCCACGCTGGTTCTCAGATATACTCTAATCTATATACCCTGTAAACATTGTTCAATGCTTCTTCTTGTTACCCTTGCCAAAGGAGAGGGTATTGCATTTGTGTCCGTTTGTCTGCACAGAATGTGCTGACGTGGACCCCAATCGCCACCTAGTGGAAGCCAGTGGTATACATTCTATTTTTTCAACTGAGTATGTCTATAAAGTATGTACAATTAGAATGTGAGTGTATCTATGAAGGATGTACAATTAGAATGTGAGCATGTCTTCAAAGTATGTACAATTAGACTGTGAGTGCATCTATAAAGTATGTACAATTAGACTGTGAGTGCATCTTTAAAGGATGTACAATTGGAATGTGAGTATATCGATAAAGGATGTCCAATTAGAATGTGTACATCTGTAAAGTATGTACAATGAGAATGTGAGTACATCTCTGAAGGATGTACAATTAGAATGTGAGTATGTCTTCAAAGTATGTACAATTAGAATGTGAGTATATCTATGAAGGATGTACAATTAGAATGTGAGTATGTCTTCAAAGTATGTACAATTGGAATGTGAGTATGTCTTCAAAGTATGTACAATTGGAATGTGAGTATGTCTTCAAAGTATGTACAATTAGAATGTGAGTACATCTATGAAGGATGTGCAATTACAATGTAAGTACATCTATAAAGTATGTACAATTAGACTGTGAGTGCATCTTTAAAGGATGTACAATTAGAATGTGAGTATATTGATAAAGGATGTCCAATTAGAATGTGTACATCTGTAAAGTATGTACAATGAGAATGTGAGTACATCTATGAAGGATGTACAATTACAAAGTGAGTATGTCTTCAGAGTGTGTACAATTAGAATGTGAGTGCATCTATAAAGGATGTACAATTAGAATGCGAGTACAGTATATCTATAAAGGATGTCCAATTAGAATGTGTACATCTGTAAAGTATGTACAATTAGAATGTGAGTATGTCTTCAAAGTATGTACAATTAGACTGTGAATGCATCTATAAAGTATGTACAATTGGACTGTGAGTATATCGATAAAGCATGTACAATTGGACTGTGAGTATATCGATAAAGTATGTACAATTGGACTGTGAGTATATCGATAAAGTATGTACAATTAGACTGTGAATGCATCGATAAAGTATGTACAATTAGACTGTATACCTGGTGTTGGCTCAATGGTTAGGGTGGTGGCTTGGAATCCTCTGATCCTGAGTTCAAACCCCACTCTACTGTTGAATTCATACCAGGTGGGGTTGACTCTGCCTGTCATCCTTCCGAGGTCGGCAAAATGAGTGCCAGCATGCTGGTATCCTGTGTCGGAGTGGCGACCCGTCCAGGATTGTGTCCAATAGCCAAGGAGACTGCTTAGGCAGCACCAACGCTCTGCATGGAGTATGGTCCCGATGGATGGAATTAGACTGTGAGTATATCGATAAAAATAAAAAATGACCGTTTTTACAGCCATTTTTCCCTGCTGTGCAGGGGTTGGGCTTTTTCTTGAGGCAATGTTTTATGGCCGGATGCCCTTCCTGACGCCAACCCTCGTCGCCTCTTACGACACACAGGGATATGGTACACCTATTCTAACCGGGGCATACACCGGGACCAGTACACTGGTACTCATTTCGCCGACCTCGGAAGGATGACAGGCTGAGTCAACCCCCTGGTGTTAATTCAGCAGCCAATGGGTCTTGAACTCAGGACCCTGGGATCCCAAGCCACCACCCTAACCACTAAGCCAACACCAGGCTATTATATCGATAAAGTATGTACAATTAGAATCTGAGTACGTCTCCAAAATACAGTATATACAATTAGAATGTGAGTGTCTGTCTACAAGATATGTACAATTAGAATGTGAGTATGTCTACAAAGTATGTACAATTAGAATGTGGGTATATCTACAAAGTATGTACAATTAGAATGTAAGTACATCTTAAAGTATTTACAATTAGAATGTGGGTATATCTATAAAGTATGTACAATTAGAATGTGAGTATATCTTCAAAGTACAGTATATATAATTAGAATGTAAGTACGTCCATAAAGTATGTACAATTAGAATATGAGTATGTCTACAAAGTATGGACAATTAGAATGTGAGTACGTCGACAAAGTATATATAATTAGAATATGAATACGTCTACAAAGTACAGTATATATAATTAGAATGTAAGTAGTCTACAAAGTATGTACAATTAGAATGTGAGTACGTCTACAAAGTATGGACAATTAGAATGTGAGTGTCTACAAAGTACAGTATATATAATTACAATGTAAGTACGTCTATAAAGTATGTACAATTAGAATATGAGTATGTCGACAAAGTATATATAATTAGAATATGAATACGTCTACAAAGTGCAGTATATATAATTAGAATGTAAGTAGTCTACAAAGTATGTACAATTAGAATGTGAGTGTCTACAAAGTACAGTATATATAATTACAATGTAAGTACGTCTATAAAGTATGTACAATTAGAATATGAGTATGTCGACAAAGTATATATAATTAGAATATGAATACGTCTACAAAGTACAGTATATATAATTAGAATGTAAGTACGTCTACAAAGTATGTACAATTAGAATGTGAGTACGTCGACAAAGTATGTACAATTAGAATGTGAGTACGTCTACAAAGTATGTACAATTAGAATGTGAGTACGTCGACAAAGTATATATAATTAGAATATGAGTACGTCAAAAAAACACCACACAAAACTAATCTGGGCGAGGGTATGCAATCTTTGCTCATTCTAGTTTATGTTCCACTTGTTGCAGTAAGCTTCAAAAGTATTGGATCAATAATTCTTATTCAACTATAAAAATAGAAATGGTGAAAAAAATAGGGCTAGGATTTGCAAATAATTTTCTGTGACATTTTTCATTGGAACAAATGGATTGCATCTTTTGCAGAACTTAAAATATTTGAAAGTTATCCTAAATGTCAACTTAAATCGAATGACTGCAAAACTATCCATGGTTCCATGGTAAACAAAGTCAAGAACCCTTCATCATCACAGTAGTTTTTATAAACTGTTATCCAGATATTCCAAAGTTATAGATCAACCAGCGAAAAGTTTGTTGACAAAGTAAGGCTGGAAAAGAGGGAGAGAATCGTGAAATCCATGGCTCTGCTTGCTGGAAGGAAATGTTACTGGAAAATATGCTGGAAAATCTTTGAAAATTTGTTTGTTGTTTTATGTGGACAAAGTCTAGCCTCACAGAAGAGCAAAGAGACAGAGTGTAAAAAGGCAATGCACTGACAGTTTGGCAGCAGGTGGACACTTCAAACTAAAGGCCCGGTCACACCTTGACGTTTTAGCCAGCGATGGCAACGTATTAAAATGTATGTAAAACGCTGGCTGACGTTGAACTTTTGATGTTTTTTTTTTTTTTAAGATTCGGACGTATTCATAACGAGTTGGTCGTATGCATAACATATTAGTAATGGACACAGAACGTTTCGTTGTGTTATAGATAACTTATACCAACGAATGCTGAACCTGTTGTTGGCCTACACAACCTATGCCCAACGATAGTCTAACTTCGGCATAGCGCGTTGCACGCATCGCCGATGATGTCGTGACGTAGCCTATTAAAAGGCTGACGCACAACGATTCGAATCATAACTGCCGTAGAAATGGAAGTGACAACATCGCGGTCACACCTTGGCGATCTTGCCAGCGTATGCCGACCTAAGAAAAATGTGTCTAAAACGTTGGGGGCACGTCAAATACGGTATGAGTAAGTTTGGTATACGTGAGTAGAACGCTAAAGTACGCTATCATACATCGTAGTAAGTAGAGTACGTCAAGAAATTTTAAACATGTTCAAAATTTTACGACGTGCTCGGCGTATGACACATGTTCCGCATGCGATGGGGATAAGTTTTACACACGATATGTGGACGCTTACACACGTCCACAAAGGCTACTTATAAGCTACTCATAAGTCGAAACACGTCGCGGTAATGTCTTTTTTACGCGAAACTTATTTCTAACTTATGTTTGACGTGCTTTGAACCAATTCTTTACGTAGTCCCAACACACATCGACGTATGTAGACGTATTCCAATGACGTCTTCCGGTCGACAAAAAAAAAATGAATGTGTTTCTAGCTTACAACTGCCATATAAAGACGTGTTCCCAGCGGTTTTGGGAATTGGTATATGAAAATGCTGCTCATAAAAGGGGAACCCAACAGTGTTTTCGAGTCCTTTTTGAGTCGATGTCCATGTCAGCAGTAACAGTATCAGTATCAGTATTAGTATTAGTAGTAGTTTGTTCATGTTGGCAGTAGTAGGTGAGTGTGAGGGGGAGGGTGTGGGTTATGATGGATCGTCCTTGCGTCCGCGTGTCCACGGGTAGGTTCATAGGCTGCCACTCAACGATTTAAATGGCTGCATCTCCACTATTGAAAGTAGACGCTTGCGCTCAGCAATTGGATTTTTTTTACACTCAACGACTTTTAAACGGTACCACTCTGCTATTTTCATTGTTTGCAATGAACGATTTAAATTGCTGTCACTCGCCTTTGTTTTTTGACGCTGGGGTTTTGAAATTTGAAGCGTTTCTTCTGAACGTGTTAAAACGCTCAAACTCGACTATTTTAAATAGACGCTGCCGATGGACAATTGGAATCATAGCCAAACTAGACATCGAAGTGTGAACATCCTCGTCATGCCGAAGAAAAGTTTGAAGAATGCTGCAAATAAGTGTCCTGGCCGTGGCCGTGGACGCTGACGCAAGGACGATCCATTATACCGACGTCTTTCAGCCTATGAGTAACTTAAAAGTAACGTCTGTCGACGTGTGGCAACGATCGCGTAACGTGCCAACAACACGTTAATCATAGGTTAGAAATAAGTTTCGGGTACGCTAAACATTACTTCGGCGTGTCTCAACTTATGATTAACTTACAAGTAGCATGTGTTGACGTCTGTCAACGATCGCAGACCGTGCATACAACTTGTGGCCAGCGTAGCGGAACGTGTGAGTCATACGCCGGCATACGTCGTGAAATTTCAAGCATGAAAAAATTTGAGGACAACCGAAAAGTACAACGTTTAAAGCCAACGTACAACGACGTATGGCAGTGTTTTTCAGCGTGCTCTCAATGTTATCAAAACTTACCCATAACGTATTCAACGTGTGCCAGCGTTTTAGAAAAAAAATTCAAAAATCGGCATACGTTGGCTAAAACGTCAAGGTGTGACCGGGCCTTAAGGAATGAGGTGAGAGGAAGGGAGGAAACATGCAAGTCAGGAGGTTGAGTTAGGTAGTATCAATGGGGGTACAAAAGATTGTGGGTATGGATGGAGTATAGCATAAGACTGTGGACCACCAACTTGGAGACCAAGAGGGAAGAGTGGGATTCCTTGATACCCAGTCCCCAGATTCCTTAATAATACCTAGGCGACATAATAATACCCAAATTCCTTATTAATACCTTAATACATAATAGTTCCACAAACGGGAGAAAAGAGTGGTAAATCTTGCACTTCCATGACTTAAACCATGCACTCCCGTGTCTAAAATACCATGTTCTATTCCATGCACTCCCTTGTCTTATACTGTGACCTCCTTTGTCTTATTCTTATCCCATGCACTGTGTCACAAATATGAATGTTCTTATTTTTCTGTAATCGCCTCAATTTTCCACAATTATTCTTTTCGAAACAGCTCAAACTTTCACTTCACAAGCCCCCTGCTTCACCACCCCACTCAGACATTGTATCCCTTCCTTCATTTATTTCATGAGAACTTCGATCCATTTCTTCCTTCCACTTGACGACAATTGGTAATCCTTGCAGCATTTATTTTAACAACGAAGTTTAAACACTTCACTTTTTGAGACTAAATAAATACAAGATAAACATGCAGATCTCCAAAATAACTTGCAATTGGCCTACTGCTATAATGAAATTAATTACGAGGATTGTACAAAACGTTCCATGAATCAGGTTAATATTTCTCCAAGATACACACATCGTTAGTGTGTGTGTGTGTGTGTGTGTGTGTGTGTGTGTGTGTGTGTGTGTGTGTGTGTGTGTGTGTGTGTGTGTGTGTGTGTGTGTGTGTGTGTGTGTGTGTGTGTGTGTGTGTGTGTGTGTGTGTGTGTACTGTCTTAGCCAGAAATATTGACACCCTTGCACTTTTTTCAAATAATGCACCATTTATTCCAGAAAATTTTTGAAATTAGTAAATCTTTTGATATCCACAAATGTATTTCTTTTATTTGGTTTGCAGTGGAGCAAAACAAAAAAGCTGAAAAATTACTAAATCTTAGCTTATTCCACATAGAAATCCTAAAATGGCCCGGACAATATTATTAGCAGCTTTTAGAAGTTGTTAGAAATAATGAGATTTCAAACAGTTTATTCTCCTTTACTTTGGAATTGAACTCACCTGTGGTGAGTTGCTGGTGCCTGCAATATAAAAATCACTCATTCAACCAGTTTGAATAGAGAAAAGGAGTCATTCTGCTGTTTTGTTTCACTGTGAACTGCAATGAGCATGGAGAAAAGAAAAAAACCAGAGAATTGGTTGAGGAGGTCAGACACAAGATTGTAGCCAAGCGTAGTCAAGGCTGCAAGTCCATCTCCAGAGACCTTGATGTTCCTGTGTCCACAGTATGCAATGTTATCAGGAAGTTTAAGGCCCATGGCACTGTAGCCAAATAATTTGATTTCAAGCAGGTGATTCTCCTTTACTTTTGAAAACCTGATCAAAGATTGCAGCGAAGGATTGTTCGAATGGTGGGGAAAGCACCTCGATCAACTGGCAAACATATTCAAGCTGACCTTCAGATACAAGGTACGACAGTTTCAGCTCGCACTATCCGCCGCCAACTCGATGAAAGGGGGTTCTATGGTAGGAGACCAAGGAGGACTCCATTGATGAGAGAGAGACATAAGAAAACCCTACTGGAGTTTTCCAAAACACATCTGAACAAGCTAAAATCCTTCTGGGAGAACCCTGTGGAAAGATGAGACCAAATTAGAGCTGTTTGGCAAAGCACATCATCTCTATCTTCACAGAAGAAAAAAATGAAGCCTTCAAAGAAAAGAACACCTTCCTGACAGTCAAACATGGAGGAGGTTCAGTGATGTTTTCAGTTTGCTGTGCTACCTCCAGCACCGGGTGCCTTGTGTGTGTATATATATATATATATATATATATATATATATATATATATATATATATATATATATATATATATATATATATATATATACACATACACTAAAGACTTGCGGTTGGGAGTATAATCCATGGTAAATTCTCCAACCTTTAATTGAACAAACAATGATTCAACGTTTCAATTAACAAGTGCCAAGCAACATGCATGCGTTAACCTTTCTCAAGAGTGATGAAAGTTATCAGAACATCCCCCTAAATACCTAAAGGTGGGGGTGGGCAAAGCTGGACAGCCAATCAACGCACTTATCAAATCGCTCGCTCATTCTGACCCTTAACAAGTTTAAAAACAATGAGCACATTAACGGATCAAACATCACTCATGTAAACCAATTTGATTACACAAACAACAGTTCAAATAACATCAGAAAATGATCGGTGACTCATTAAAGTGAACACGATCAGGTGTAATCAAGCACGCCGTTAAATGCATGTAATAAGTAAATTCACAACAGTATCATTAGAATTGGCAAACGCGGCCATGTGAGATAAAGAGGTGTGTGTGTGTGTGTTTTTGGAGGGGGGGGGGGGTCCTGATGGAACAGCCGATTGACGTACTACGTGGAATCCCCCCATGCAATGTCCCAGATTCCCCAGTGCGTTTATGCAAGAGGGGTCCAAACGCCAAAGGTAAATCCACCACCTCCTGCTTGATCGATGTGACTGTTTGCTCTGCATGCCAAGCCTCCAGAATCTGTCCTGTGGTCCTGTTTGTTGTGAAACCCAAAATGCTAACCCTATCCCATAAAGGTGTGTGTCCTGCCTTGAGCTCATGTTTGGCAATGCTAGATCTGTTTGGATAATTGCACTCAAAGTGAACATTGCCTTGCAGTGTTCAGCAACACACTGGCTTAAGGTCCTCCCTGTCTCTCCCACATACTCGTCTTCCCAAACACAGGGTACCGCATACGCTACCCCTGCCTTGTCCTTCCCTGGTAGCTTGTCCTTCACTCTCAAGAAAGCCCTTATGAGGGTAAAGACCAGTTTTAAACTTACTCTCACTCCTGTCACTTTCAATACTCTGCCGATCCTTTGGGATATACCCAGTATAAAAGGCAGAACACAAAAACCCCTGGGTTGTTCTTTCGATCCCAGCCCGTTGTGTGGGCCATGTAGGATCGTTCTCCTTCTTGATACCAAGCTGTCCAGGTATCTGTTAGTCCTCAAAACACTCTGAAGATGGTCCACCTCTCTCATCTTGTCTTCGATGGTGGATGGTATGTCGTGTTCTTTTTGAGAGGGTGTGTACCACCGATCTTTTGTGCTCCAATGGATGACAATAATCGAAATCGAGGTAGCGGTCGTTGTGTGTGCGCTTTTTATCACAACAATATCATTATAATTGGCAAACGTGGCCATGTGCGATAAAGAGGTGTGTGTGTGTTGTGGGGGGGGGGGGGCTTTTTTGAGTTCACTGTATCACAACAGTATCATTATACACTGTGACCTTCAGGGTTCCTTTGGGATCCCTTGTTACGAGTGTATCGAGGAAGGGAAGGGCTCCATTTTTTCTCCTCTTCAAGGGTGAAATTGATCGATGGAAAGGTTTCACTGACAGCTTTATGCATGGAGTCCACGGTGTCAGTGGGCAGATGATGAAAGTATCATCCACATAATGGAACCACACATTTTGCTGAACTGGTAGGGATGGAATGGAACAATCTTCCAAATCCTCCATCACCATGTTGGCGATGACGGCCGATACCAGCGAGCCCATAGTGATGCCAAAAACCTGTTTGAAATACACTTCGCCAACGATAAAGTATGTGGAAGAGAGGCAAGCCGAGAGAGAGCATGTCTCACACATCCATCGGGCTTAAGGCACCCGCAGCTTGTTTCCATCCATCATCCTCCATCAACCGCCGGTTCGCCACCTCGATCGCCAGAGCTATGGGCACGTCTGTGAATAACGAGACAACGTCAAAAGATACCATGGTCTCGTGTGGTTTGATGGAGACAAGTTTCACTTTTTCGCCAAAGGCAGTGCTATTATGTAAGGATCACTCCGTTTTGCCGACCAAATGCTTCAGGATGTTGGCCAAAAATTTAGATGAGGCATATGATGGTCCGATAATGCAGGAAACAGAGCCAGAGTGGGACTCTTTCCTTGTGCACTTTTGGTAGCTTTTTTGTCCAGCTTTGCCCACACCCACCTTTGGGTATTTAGGGGGACGTTCTGATGACCTTTCTCAAGAGTGATGAAAATTAACGGATGAATGTTGCTTGGCACTTGTTAATCAAAACGTTGTCATTGTTTGTTCAATTAAACGTTGGAGAATTTACCATGGGTTCCATATAATATATATATATATATATATATATATATATATATATATATATATATATACATATTATATTGTGGTTCTGGAAACCGCATGCCTCAACAGCAATGGCACCTAACATACAGTGATCCCCAGATAGTTATTTCATTAGTATTCATACTGTTAGACCTTCCCCTCATGTCTAATGGGTCAACGGGACGAAGTGCGTTGTGTGGGTCTCATAGCTCGATCTAATTATATTTCTTTCTTCCTTTCCGACATCAGCGAGGCCACCGCCACAGGTACGTATGAATGTCCTCGCGGAGGCCAAGAAAAGCATCAACACCACGATGAAAAACCCACCACTACAAGACTGCACGGGACGCACGTGTTGCGCCTTTTAATGCGAATCTGCATCTAATTCTTATATCTATCTTCTTTTTAACCCAAATATGCATCTAATAATTATATTTGTCTTCTTTTCAACCCTGATTTATATCCAATCCTTTCCCTCAATCCATGACACACATCGGGCTGGCACCGCGCTCAGGTGGCTGCCTGTGAAGATCACCACTGTGATACATAAGCCCCGTGATAATTACCATCGCACTGTACAGGACACGCATGTCGAACATCTTTGTTCGGGTCTGCGCACTGATTTACAACGGCGTCTTACCATCCATCTTCGCTCGCCACCTCGGCCATCAATATCTTCCGCAAACGGCAGAGGTCATCCCGCACATCCACCTTGATGCAGCCGCCACCAAGCAGAAGTATGCTGTATGAGCCAGATCGCTCGGGCCGCATGGCGTACGGACAGGACAAGCGCATTGATCAGCACCAGACGCAGAGCGCTGCGGGTGCCCGAACAAGCATGCGGGGCCGATGCGACTCTCGGCCAGTCGCCGGAACACGGCCCAGGAGTTCGGTGCAAGGCGATTCATATAGCGGGGTTTGGAGCAAGACGATTCCACAGCTCAATTCCGCCGGATGTACAAATGAGACCACTTCCAGCCATCGGGGCTGGGCCGCATGAGGCCAGGGTCCAAAAGGAGTGCATGATTCGGGTGACGACGCATCGCTTTGGGTCGTCACCCCCACATTACACCATGGACCTTATAAAGGGTGGATCACGAAGCTGTTAAAAAGCTGGAATCTCTAAATTCGCCTGATGCTCCGCCTGCTTCACGTGCTGGCTCTGCCTTCCACCACCCACCCGCCTGACCCTGCCTGCTAATTCTCGCCGCTGGCTCCACCCACCCTCCTCGCTCCGCCTGCTGATTCTTGTCTGCTGGCCCACCTCACACCACCTTCCTCTTGCCTGATGGCCCCGCCTACTCTCTGGACCTTTCGAAACAGCATAGCGCTTTCCTTGTGTAGGTCTTCTTGGGTTGCTTTATGCAGCTTCTTTGTCTAGAGGAGTGTCGAAGGGGTCAATTGTTTATATAATCCTAGCCACCTGGGTTTAGTTGATTAGGAAGGTGAGAGCTGATTGGCTATTCCCTCCATTCACAGATGTGAGATGTGGGTGGGTCTTTATACAGGGTGTCCCAAAAGTCACTTCGGGATTTAGAAATTTTATAACATTTCTGTTTTTAAATAATTTATGATTATTTTTATACCAAAATAAAATTTACAAAATGGAGATAAATTTGCTTTATTTCTGAAAAATGATGCAGCTTAGATGTCCTCCATTTTCGGCTTCGCAGAGATGGGCTCTTTCCACAGCATTTTCTTGAACAGCAGACAATAACTCTGGCTGCAGCCCTCAAATTTCTGCACAGATGTTGTCCTCGAGCTGCTGAATTGTATGGGGCTTATTGATGTATACACGCTCCTTTAGGTAACCCCAAAGAAAATAATCTGGATGTGACAAATCAGAAGAACGTGGTGGCCAAGAAATTTCTGAATCTCGCGAAATTATTCGGTGTCCAAAAATTTGCCTTCGGCTTAGAGACTCCACCGTGGCTCGTGCCATGTGGGCAGTGGCTCCATCTTGTTGAAACCACATCTCAGGTTTATCCTTCACTGTAGGACGCACAAAATTCTCAAGCATGGCTCGATACCGCTCACTAGTGACCGTCGTTGCACTGCCGTCCTCATTTTCAAAAAAATAAGGGCTGATAATCCTTTCTGACATTGCACCACATCAGACTGCATTTGAGAGGATGCAACTCACGTTGATGAATATCCCTAGCATTCTCTAATCTCCAGAACCTACAGTTCTGCTTATTCACAAAACCGTTCAAATGGATATGAGCTTCATCGCTCAAAATCAGTTGATGAATAAATTCGTTTTCTTCATTGACCAACCTTTGAATTTGGACTGAGTCATTTAAGCGTTGTCGATGATCAGTCGATTTCAACTTTTGCACCAATTGCACTTTGTATGGGTACAGGTGCAAATCGTTTCTTAGTATGCGATGCAGTGACATCCGAGACATCCCCAACTGGTCAGAACATCTGCGGATCGATGTTCCTGGTTCTTCTTGAACACTGGCCAGTACACGTTCATGATTAATCTGCGAACGGACTGAACGTGGTCTTCCAGATCGTGGAAAGTCACTTACTGACCCACATTGCTGAGAACGTTGAATCAACCGACGAATCATGAAATCTGAAGGTAGTTTTCTGGCATTGAAGTGTTGGCAGTGTGCTCTTTGGGTGAGAATAATTGATTGATGAAATTTAAAATAAAATTCCACGATTTTAGTTCTTTGTTCAGTTGTGAATTTTTCCATGGGTAATTTCCAAATGTTAGTCTCAATTCTGAAAAGAAAAGAAAAACAAATTATTAAAAAACAGAAATGTTATTTCATTTCTAAATCCCTTGGTGACTTTTGGGAAACCCTGGTGTGTGTGTGTGTGTGTGTGTGTGTGTGTGTGTGTGTGTGTATGTATATATATGTGTATATATATGTATGTATGTATATGTATGTATATATATGTATATATATGTATATATATGTATATATATGTATATATATATATATATATATGTATATGTATATATATATATATATATATATATATATATATATATATATATATATATATATATATATATATATATATAATGCACACACACACGAACACACACTTAGATGCACCTCCTGACCGCAACGGTGAGCATTGCCGCAGATTGTGTCTCACATGGTAAAACCACATAATCTGCAAAGAGCAACCATGTGTCTGCCACCCAGATGATTGTTCCCACTAATGCAAACCACTCAACCAGAGGGCACATGATGTATTTGGTGGGTAAATCGAAACATGTGGAGTGTGACGAGCACTCCCCGATCCCCATTGGACATAGTCCTACACTAAAGCGTTACCTCCAATCCAGAGGCCTCGGCCCAGCGACTGTCAAACAGACAAATATTACATGGTCAACATCAGTTAAACATCAAACGGAGCCGCCTATCCAGATTTCAGGCTTATTTGCCCTCATCAAGACAGCATACCGATAAATATCTAACCAATGATTCCCACATTCGTCATTTATACATCAGGCGCAACTCCTGGCTGGTATGGTGAGCATCGCCGCAGATTATATCTCACATATCTCATTTTTATCACACATCCAACACATTGCTTCTGCCTCACTGCCCATCAGCCAAGAGTTGGGATTGCTGTTGGGAATAATAATAATCCAAGCAAAACACCAGGCCTGAGTGAATGCATAGGCCAGGTACCAGACTGTCATATGCAGAGCATATGTTCAAAGAGAACCCTGATGTCTTCTTTTTTTCCCCCTTAACTTAGGGCTTTCATACATTGTTGAGAGAGCAGCAGCAACATAGCATCATGTCCATAATTGAGTAAACAGAACGTAATCTAAACTGATGATGAGAGATTAGGTTGTTTGAAAAGAAGAAACGTTTAATTTCATCTGCTATGATTACATTACTTGAAATAGGAAGAGCTTAAAATAGTGAAGAAACCACAACCAGAAACTAGATATCTGTGATTACAAAGTGATCGCCCAGGATAAGCCTCCCTTGGCTTACCCTTGGCGATCGCCCATGACTTATCCTTGGCCCACGATCCAATTAATGGCATATTTTGTTTGGACCACCATATGACCTTGACCTTCAACATTTTGGAGTTGAGTGTAAATTAAAATGTGTCCCCATGTACAATTTATCCATAAAACTCAACATCATGAAAATCAGAGGACAATTATTGAAGTGTTTTTTTGTGAATTCGGTCACAATCTGAGAAGGTAGGTCAAGGAGACTAATTAAATATCAAGTGCACAATTTCAGTGCAGGTACACTATTTTGATGCAAGAACATCTTGGAAAGCCAAGTGTTCTTTGAGATTCCACATTGGCAAAATTGAGCAAAGACAAAAAAAACACTTTTTTATCAGACCTCCATTTGACCTTTACCTTTAACTTGGAGGGTATGATTTAAATGAAGGATAAATGCGACTTGGTCTGGGCTATCTAGAGAGGGCAGTTTAGTCCTGATCGGACAAACCTAGGTCAAGTTATTGTGAAAAATGTTTAAATGTCTAAAATTAGGTAATCACCTTAAACTTATGTCAAGGTCAAAAAAAAAAGTCAACCCCGCATACTTCATATTCTCATTATTGAAAATTGGCAGCACTAATTGTTGAAACAAACAAAAGTTATCCCATAGGGAGAAGGCTTCATTATTTGTCTGATTTTAATTTTTGTCATAAATAACAGCAAACGCATCTCATAACATCTTGAGTTAAAACATGAGCTGTGTTGGTGTGAGTTATGGTCGTCCATTTCTTTTTTTCAGCTCTTGGCTTTGAACGTACTTGCATTTTATCTCTGCTTTTAATGCCATTTCACGTCACAAACTTCATTTTAAACTCGATTCTCTTGGTCTTGATGGTTCGTTTTGTAACTGGATTTTGGATTTTCTTTTAGGCAGACCACAGGTGGTCAAAATTGGTTAGAAAATTTCTCCGAAGATCACCCTGAGCACCAACGGGAGCACCTCAGAGCTGTGTTTTATTACCGATTTTTACATTAGTTGTTTACTCATGATTGTTTTGCATGATGTGCTAGCTCACTTGAGGTGAAATTTGCAGACGACACCATTGTTGCTGGCCTGATTCTCAACAGTGATGAAAGTGATTACCGTAATCAAATCGAAAAACTTGTGGAATGATGTTCTCTAAACAATCTTGAACTCGACGTCGTAAAGACAAAATAAATTCTTGTTGACTTCTGGAAAAACAAAACTCCCATTCAGCCCTTGGTTATTCACGATACTGAAGTTGAAATTGTCAATTCTTTTCTATTTTTAGGCACACATATTTCCAATGATCCTAAGTGGGAGATAAACACCAATCGCTATGTGAAGAAGGCTCAGCAATGATTGTTTATTTTTATTAGAAGGTTGAAAAGTTTCCGTGCCGGCCATACTGTGTTGATCAAGTTATGTCAGGCAGTGATAGAAAGTGTCCTGATACTGTCTTTCACTGCCTGGTATAGCAGCTCAACACAGGACAACTCATCCCAACTTAAAGGGATAGTAAAGACTGCTTGTAAAATTATTGGGTGCGATCTGCCTTCTGTCGAGTGACTGCACTTCAGTTGAGTAGCGAAAAGAGCCAAAGCTATCGTCCGAGTTGAGTTCCACCCAGCACATGACATTTTTGAAATTCTCCGCTCGGGTAAATATTATCGTTTCATCAAGACAAACTGTAATCGCTTGCATGACTGCTTCGACCCAACTGTAATCCTCACCCTCAATGAATCTATGTCTAACGTTTTGTGAGCGCCTCAAGAATGGGTATGGATATTTTAATCCATACCACTCATTTCATCACTCACCAAAATGTTGTTTTTGGGATCTCTACACTCATCACGATGAATCTATTTCTTATCTCTTTCTTATTCATTGTGATATTTAAGCATGCACTATCAAAAGTACTTCTCATTGTATGCGTTTCGTATATATATATATATATATATATATATATATATATATATATATATATATATATATATATATATATATATATATATATATATATATATGACAATAGACTCATAAGCATTATCATTATCACTTGCACTATCAAAGAACCCATCTGTGGGACGTGTTGACACCTCACACTTTCATGAAGTTTATGAGGACTTGCAAGTTGTAATACTGGCTTCCACCACTTCCGGGAGTATCAATTGTTTTTACGACTTAAAAACTTCCTGTGCATACGCCGAGTACAACCAGCAGTTTTAAACTCATTCTGTCCATTGGTTTAGAAGTGCGTATAAGTCAAATAGACACCTCAAATAATATATATATATATATATATATATATATATATATATATATATATATATATATATATATATATATATATATATATATATATAGTACTGTATGATTGAGCTGGAGATTATGCAATTATTATGACATTTGTTGTATTATTGTGGGACAATTTAGTTATGTTTTGAGTATATGGTGATGGGATCTTCTGCCTTCAGGCCATCAAATTGGCCAAACTCATCTCTACATTGTGGCAGGTGTGTGCCGCTCAAGCTGAATTGGTTGGTTGTCTTTTTTCATGCATTTAACAGTTAAAATTATATAACGAGACTCGTATTGATGTGATTTCCAATTTATTTTACACAAATCTCAGCAAACCACTTCTCTGCGTCTCTCATTAAAATATTATACTTTCCAAGTTGTTTTGGTTTATGAAGATATTATAAGAACTGACATTCTCGAACGTCTCAAAATGCTTCTGGTAATCGGATGATGTGGTTGATAGACACTTGGCAAGACGATAAAGCATTTACCTCTTCACTAGCTTTTAAAAGCTGTGGAAAGGGAGGGAAAAGGAATGTTCTTCACTTCATGACGTCATTTGTAGTGAGTGGGTATTCAAGAGGAAATTGGGTGTGGCCTCCTGAAGGGTGTGCCTCCCTCGGTGTTTTAACCTTGATTGCTGTGTTTTAGGGATTTATTTTCCACACGACCATTTTTCGAGACTGGGCCTAGAGAATATTTGCGGATTGTAAAGGGGACAAGCCTTTTAATAACTGCCAGCCGCTTGCTCCATAGGAAGAGTAAGGACATTGGGAAAGAGTACTCATCATTTAGCTCTCATTCACTGTTTTGCTGTTTCCGACACACTTGGTTTAAATCCAGTTGATGATATTTAATTTGTCTTGTGCACAAAGATCATTTCTGTTTCAAAAAGGTGCACATTGTGGAGTTTTTTTTTTTTTTTCAAAAATCAAGTGTTAAAGTTTGAGTGTGGAATTTTGTTTTATTTTAAGTATCAAAGTCACTCGTGCCGATGAAAAAGAAAGCTTATCTTCATTTATTCAGCTCTGGTTTTCATAATATTTAAATATCGCTTTTTGCGACAACTGTGTCCCTTGTGATTGTGAACAAGTGTGAAGGAAAACGTGCCTTACATACATTTGAAAATTATCGTGTCAAGGTCAGCGATTGGTAATCGATTATCGGCAAACTTTTATGATTCAACTTCCTTCGTAATGCACTTGCTTTTGCTTTGAGAAGAGTCACTGCAAAAAAAAAACGTGTCATTGCACTGTGTACGACATATTAATGTTCATGCAACGAAACAAAAAAAAAACAATCAAATATAATGATAAAAACCGATAATTCCGCTCAGTTCCACAAAACAAGTTTAAACATTTGATGCAAGGAAAACATTGTTATGCATCAAAAATCGAAACGTTTGTGGTTGCTAAAGAATGTAGAAGTCGCGAGAGATATTGTGCGATTTATTTATTTATTTATTTTCCCTCTGGTGTAAATTCCACGAGGCTGTCAAAATGTGTTGCTCGAGTGTCCTTGACGAGACCATGGCCTTTGACAGATGGAGTCGTGGTGCGTGCGCCTCGCCATGGCACAGACCAGCAGAAAGCCATTCGGACCGGCGAGCACGCGTGTGGTGAACACACGAGCCGCCGAAACAACGGCCTTGGAGAGGCCTGGCGGGCTTTCTGTAAGCGCCGAGTGTGCTTTGGCTGCCCCAGGGGCCTGTCGAGTGGCGAACAATGGCGGCGGCACTCTTGGGTGCTGGGTATTGTGCAAAACGGACCCCTCTTGTTTTCCCCCCGCAACGAGTGTCGGCGGGCCTTCAAAAATAGAGCCAAAGCCCAGAGTACAGGGAACGCCACCCCGCCCATGTCGTACACTCCCTACGACTCTCTTGCCTTGTGCTGTCATGCTGTACTTACTCATAGTGGCTGTTTCTGCACTTGAAAATTTCATGTGCTTTACTGTTTTATTATTATTATTAGATGGTTATGGAAAACATTTTAAACTGTTTTGTCCAAGAGGAGACGTACATAAAGCAGGTTGTGACTTAATTTTCAGAATAAAGTAGAGTCGGTGAAGAAACACAAAAATGAAATGATTTTGTTGTTAATCACCAAGTTGTTTTTTGTCCAAATGGTGTCGAAGCTCATGGAAGAGCTAGAACACGGAATGGACCTTGACGTAACAGAATGAAAATAACAGTAGAAAGAGAGTGGGGGAACACAGCAACACCAGGGTTGAGGGACAAAATAGAGGGAGACTTGGAGAAATAAGGGATGTGGGGAAGAATGAGGGCAAGGGAAAAACACAGAGACTGAACAAGATGGAGAGAGCCACAAACTCTCAATCACAGGAGTTGAAGGAAAAACTGGAAACTTTGAAAGAGGTGTGCTTGGGAGGATTAATGGGGCTAGAAAAGATCATGATTGGAGATGGGAGATGAACCTGAAATGGTGCTGAACAGCTCTCTTGAAGCCTTGGAGGGAAGAATGAGATTGAAGAGACTGAGGAAGTTGGTTCCACAGGTGGGGGAAAAAAAGGAATTCACCATTAAGGGATTATTGGCAGACCATGTGCGCCTTGCAGAAATCTGGGGAGTTTGGGGGCGGACAGAGCACAGAAAAACTCGAAAGCAGGTGATAGAAAACAGAGACCACTGACCTGTCTGTGATGTGAAAATGATGGTTCCAGAGATGCAGCTTTATTGCACAATATTCCATTGATCTTGAAGATCTTGGTTTCCATGGCATCAAGCTGGGCAAGGTGTGAGGCATAGGGACCAATCCAGAGGTGAGAACAGCACTCCATAAAGCTGAAGATGAAGTCCTTGTGGGTAGATAAAAGGTCAGGTGTATCAAGGAAAGACTTTGCATGATGGAGGATGCCCAGTCGGCGACTGGCTTTGGAGGCCACCTTAGAGGTGTGGTTTGCCCAAGAAAGACCATGGCTGATATTGAGGCCTAAAGGTTTGAGTGACTGAAACTGAACCTCTTCAAGTGCATTGTTTTGGAAGTAGATGGGAGGATTTGCCAGATAGTCCTTTTGGAGAGTGTGATACTTGTCAGACTTGTATCCAAAGACGAGGCTCATGGAGAAGCTAGAACATAGAATGGATCAGGACTTAACAGAACAAAAGGAACGACAGAAAGAGAGGGGCAAACATACCAACAGCAGGTTGAGGGACAAAATAGAGGGACACTTGGAGGAACAAGCTTTAGGGAAGAATGAGAGCTAGGGGAGGACTTGTGGGGTGGACAAGATAGATACAGCCACAAACTTTCAGGAAGGAAAAAACTGGAAACTTGTCACGAGATCACCTTGGGGAGGGTTAACGGGTTGTAAAAGATCATGGTTTTCAATGGGGTATGATCTGAGATGGGGGTGAATTGAAAAACATGTTCCAAGTGTTTGCCCAGCTCGTGATTCTATTAATGTCTGTAGAGATGTAACAGACCGCTGCTGTATGCCTATCTGAAGGATGAGGGATGTTATGGTGGAGGATGGAGTTATCAGTGAAGAGATAAAGGATATTTTCCAGAGAATCAGAAAGCTCATTGATGAAGATTAGAAATAGGACTGGGATTAAAACAGACTTGGGGCACTCCAGCCGTGACCGGGAGAGGAGAGGATCCTGTTGAGAGCCTCACTTTGGCTACGAGAGTCGAGATAGTCAATAAGCCATGTGTGGAGTTGGCCTTGGATTCCAAAGACAGAGTTTGGAAAGCAAGGTGGGGTGCCAGACTGTATCGAAAGCTCACGATACATCGAGAGAGACAGCCCTGATCATGTCTGACATTGAGTGCCTCCATTAATTGTTGGAAGAGCAGAAGCAGCATGTCTGGGTCTGAATCCGAACTGATTATTAGATCAAGCCATTGGAGAAAAGGAAGAATTTGGTGCCAACTGTGATGATGATGACCTTGCTGATGATTGGAAGTAAGCTGATAGGTGTGTAGTTAAGGCGATTGGTTCTTGCACCCTTTTTATGTGATGCAGTGATTTTTGCTGACTTTTAAGCAGATGAAAGATGACCTTGGGCCAAAAGTTTGTTCTTATTGTTATCACAATGGTTAATTATTTCTAAACATAGATCCACTGTGGATGAGAGGGTTTGGAAATACAATGATCTTAAAGGCCTGTCCGTCATGTGAAAGGCATTTTAGATATAATGGCAGAAATGTTCGTCAATGTGGAATGACATGGGATTCTTGGTTATCTATGCCATGAGTAAAGAGATACAAATCGTTATGCCGACGAGGCTGCTTGTTCTCCTTTGATCATTGAGCACAAGAATGTTGTTTTGTTGTTTATTTATCGTCATACAAGTAGTTGGGAGTGCACTTTATTTGATTATTCTTCTCTGTGATTACAATCTCAGCATATCATGCTATTTTCCATTTTTAACTGCAGACAATGACCTTGGACGGGGCACAAGTAGATGGCGTTTTGTCCCGATGTCATGCACTTCTGAAGGATCATGTTTCAGATGATCCTGAATCTGCGTCGGCGATTCCCTGTCTGATCGGTGGGTTTTTCTGTGCATTATTACGATGCTACACATTTATTTCTGCCCTCGGTTTGCAAACTCTGCAATGTAATGACTGTATTGCGGCTGGAGTCACCTCGGTCTGGCATGGTACAATTGGAATCATTGCCAAAGGCCTGTAGTTTTAGCTGTGTGGTGACAACATGTTGTGTTACTTTATGAATCCAAAACAATAAAGAAACCAGCCACTTGTCCTGTGTAGTACTTGCACTTGAGTGAGACACCAACTTGAACAAGTGTTGAGGCTATGAAGGCCTTTAATGAGGCGCTTGTGAGAAAAAGCAGCAAAGCATTGGCTCCAAAGCCCTTTCTGCTTCCTTGCTTCTGTCTGTATTGAAGAACCTTGGCCAAATGCCCAGAAACTTGGCAGCTACCACCTCTCCACAGCACCCCGACAAGCCGGAGGGGGTAAGGCGGAAGCAATTATTTTAGCATGGGCCTTGTCTGGCCTCATCACTGGCCACACTGCACGGAATGGGTGCCAAACTCGCTGGTCCTGAATACCCATATAGTCCTGCATATATGTGCTTTAAGTACAGGCTTTGAATCTCATAAAGCACTCGAGCAAAACACTCATGCGAAGTGTTTCATTTCACAAGTCTGACTTCTCACTTAACTATCAATTAGTTGAATATTTAATTTGATGTTACTATATTAGTAAAGTCCCTCTTTGCCTTATCCACAAACCTGTGTCATTTCACATGGATTGATATGAACGTTTATTCCATTTTTGACGAGTAAAAAATTATCAGTATCGATAATGAGCAGTTACTGTTTATATCTCCACAGAAGCTCTACCAGATCTACTACGCTCCCTACTTGAGCAGGCAAAGGACATGATGTGGGCCTTTGTGCCTGAACAGTGGCAGTATGTCCATGCAGAGTCTCCAGAGGAAAAGGTGGACTCCATGGACATTATTCGCACTTACATTCGCCCTCTTTTGGTAAGGAGGTGGGTGGAGGAGAAGCCTGCACATGAAATGTAAAAAAATATATATTTGATTTGATTTTGCTTGACTATTATTGGGTTCATTTAGTTATTTATGTGTTGTGAAAATTGAAAGTTGGCCTGTACACCAACATTATTCAGTCGAATATGATTATTCTACTCTAAACGCTGAAGCCTGGTGTTGGCTTAGTGGTTAGGGTGGCGGCTTGGGATCCCAGGGTCCTGAGTTCAAGCCCCGTTGGCTGCTGAATTAACACCAGGGGGTTGACTCAGCCTGTCATCCTTCCGAGGTCGGCGAAATGAGCACCAGTGTACTGGTCCCGGTGTATGCCCCGGTTAGAATAGGTGTACCATATCCCTGTGTGTCGTAAGAGGCGACCAGGGTTGGCATCAGGAAGGGCATCCGGCCATAAAACATTGCCTCAAGAAAAAGCCAAACCCCTGCACAGCAGGGAAAAATGGCTGTAAAAACGGTCATTTTTTTTTTTTTTTACTCTAAATGCTCAATGTTACATAATCGATTAATAAGCAAGGGGCCATCTACGTGTTAAATATGCCCAGGAGGAAGGGCAAGTTAATTGCGAAAATAAATGGAAGGGCAATAATATCGAAAAGGTAAGGTGGGGGAGTTGAGGGATAATGAATACTGTATCCTGGTGGGGCATGCTCGCTGACTGCAAACATCTGCTGGGGTGCATCCCTATGTGCATGAGTGGTCAGAATGAGCTCTTTATTTGAGTGCGAGGAATAAGCTTTTTAATTGACAGTTTACAGCTATATCAACTTTTTAGGTCATCTCTAAAGAGATGACCTAATAAAACCAGTCTCGATGTCTGTACATACCTCCGTCCCCATTTTTTTTTCTTTCCATTTTCTAGATATTTGATATGAGGGATGCACGACGGTATGACCTTTGACCCGATTGAAGGTCAAGGTCAACGTTAAGGTCACTCCAAAGTTGCGAAATCGTCCATTTTCAAAATCTATCTCCTCCGCCGTTTATGATCCGATCTTCGAAATGTCTTCGGATTCTGATAATATGGAACAATATCTAAATTTGGTCAGGCTGCTTTTTTGAAATTCGTCCTGATTATCGAGTCACGTGTCTCCAAAGTTGGAAAAATCGTCGATGTGATACGGTCAAAACAGAGATGACCGTCACCCCCAACCGGGGGTAATTTTTACAAGTAAATACTGTAGTTCAAAGGTTGTAGAATAAAACAATTGTTTACATTATATTGGGTTGCTAGGCAATGCTCAGAGGAAAAGTTTACGATCAAGTCGAAGATTTAAGACAAACTAAGGAGTAGATCTTATAAACCAAAGTGGAAAACAAACAGTAATTGTCATATTCTTGTAGCCGTTAGCTATTGTAGCTGCTCTTGTAGCTGTAGCTGTAGCCTTGTAGCTCTTATATTGTAGTTGTAGCTGCTTCGTATTGTAGCTGTAGCCCTAAATTATAGCTGTTCACACGCTGTACATCATTCCCGACAGAGCCAATTTGAGTTATTAGCATGTTAAGTTTGCATCAAGCCTGGTGTTGCTTTAACAGTTAAGTGGCTGGCTTAAGATCTTAGGGTCCTGAGTTTGAGCCCCTGTCACACCATTAAAATAACACCAGGTGGGTTGACTTAGCCTGTCATCCTTCTGAGGTCGGGAAAGTGAGTACCAGCTTACTGGAAAGAATGAGCCATTTGAGTATCCTGTCTAGGATTGTTCCCGATGCGAGGGAAACCTGCTTCAGCAGCCCTATCTATCTGAAGACGTGAAAGGAGTGCTTCTTCTTCTTTTTCTTCTTCTTATAAGTTAGCATCTTCCCTTTTTGATATGTTGATTTAATTTAGATTCGTAATGATTTACCTAATTGGCTGCAAAAAAAACAGAGATTCTATGTCTGATCTTGGTTCAATTTCCGACCCGACGTTAAACACAGGACAGCACATTACAATTGCTATATTGCATTCTTTTAATAGTTGGTGAAGAAGGCATGCTGCTAAAAGGTGTTACAAAACACTGCTGTGAAGCATAAGTTCCGTTTCTAAAAATTCCAGTTCTGAATCTCCAAGGCTCTTCCCCTGACTGTTCCAAGGGGGTGAGTCCAAGCAAACCTCACCCAGCTGAGTGTCTCCACCTGCTTTCTTTGGCGGCATCCTTTGAGCATTTTATGACCACCACGGCAATGCAAAAACACAGGAAATAATACAATTATTGTTTCTTGCAATGTTTCTGAAAATTAATTTTGGCAATCTCATCTGTATATCAACGACTTTCGAACGTATGGCCTTGTATCTATGTTCATCTTCCCCGGATAAAGTGATGTTTCTTTATATCTGGCTTTTCCAGCAATGAGGATCGTGAATGCAGAGAAAATATTAATAGATGAAACCATGCTCTGAATGTTTGTTATAACCAGGGTGCCTATTACAGATGCCCGACTGTAAATGTAAATATGCAATACGGTACTTAAAATATGCACTGCAACACTTACTGCTGTACACAGTCTGTAAATGACAAAAAAAAACACAGACACTTCTCTAATCATACCACCGTAATATTGAGGAAATCTCGTGAGCGATCATGCCCATAGAAGATCACGTGATGTGTCATTGTCTTCGGATTCATAGCCCAGAGTGCCCAGCTATCGGCCAGACCCCCCCCCCCCCACTGTCAACTCTCCCACGCTCCCAGAGCGAGTGAGCACACAGGCACCAGCACATAATTGGGCAACCAAGCGCGAGATATAATGGGGATGAATAAGATGTGACAATGTAAAGTAAAACTGGGTAATGTTATATTCTGTTATATTCTGTTATATTTGTTGTATTCAGTTTCCTCTTTTTCATCAGAGTATCCCTGGTGCATTTATGCATGAGTGGACAAAACAATCTCATTCCTGACACGATGGCCTAAACGTGTGTGTGTGTGTGTGTGTGTGTGTGTGTGTGTGTGTGTGTGTGTGTGTGTGTGTGTGTGTGTGTGTGTGTGTGTGTGTGTGTGTGTGTGTGTATATATATATATATATATATATATATATATATATATATATATATATATATTGATATTGATATACAGTGCCTATAGAAAGTCTACACCCCCTTTAAAATTTTTCACCTTTTGTTGTGTTATTGCCTGAAATTAAATTACATTAAATCAGACTTTTTCCACCTTTATTTACACATCGTAACGCACAACTTCCAAGTGAAAAACAAATTCTACAAATTTCACAAAATTAATTAAAAATTAAACTAGAATATTAAAAAAAAAACTAGAATATTGTCATATCCAGGCCGATTATAACACCAGCCTGGATGGATTGCTGAGCGGTTTTAACTCAGATGTGGACAGCCGAGATTCTTGACGATTATGGCGTGCATGGGAAGGAAGCAGCTCAGCGCTTTACCAGAAAGGAGGCACATGGGTTTATCCTCGAACCCACAACAAACACAAGGAAATTCAGCAATAATAATTTAATAAACATAAATCAAGGGTGATAATGAGAATAAATCAAAGTGTAAGTTAATGAAAAGTGAGGTAAATGGATCCTAATTTGAGATGTCTCCACTCAGTCACAAAAGCAGACAAGGGGAAAGGTAAAAATAAAATAAATTCCCCCTTTATGCTGGCACTCAGCTTTGTGTCCAGAGATGTCCTCCTCGAGCCTGGTGTCATCGAACTGCATCGCCACTGCACGGGAAAATGCCCCAAAATGGTGCTAAGTCACTCCTCGCAGCCACGTACGTGAGGTAAAAGTGTGCGGCGTAAAAACATAGGAAAAGGTCACATGGGCAATCACATACTGGGAGAACTCGTCTTCGACCCTACCTATGGTTAACACAATACCACCACCCCCCCCCCCCCCCGTGTGGTGACACAACAATCTTAAGCTCACAGTTTCCCGACTTAAATTACATCAAGATGTCTCCTACTCGTCCATGGACCGTGCTATATGATACAATCCCATCTTCACAATGGGATTTCTCCATCTACCTCCACAAATATAACAATATCTTTGTTGGATAAGTGCCTACTCCCCTAATTAAGACTTGGTGGAAGCACCTTTGACAGTAATTACAGCTGTGAGTCTGTTGCGATAGATCTCTACCAACTTTGCACACCTTGATTGGGCAATATTTTCCCATTCCTCTGTACAAAACTGTTCAACCTCAGTCAAGTTGCATGGGGAGCGTTTATGGACAGCAATCTTTAAGTCATGCCACAGATTTTCGATTGGATTAAGGTCGGGTTCTGACTGGACCACTCAAGGACATTTATCTTTTTGTTACTTAGCCACTCCAGTGTGGCTTTGGCTGTGTGCTTCGGGTCGTTGTCATTCTGAAAGGTGAACTTCCGTCACTATTTTAGCTTTCTTGCAGAGGAAAGCAGGTTTTCCTCTCGGATTTTTCTATATTTTGCTCCATCCACTTTTCCTCCTATCCTGACAAGTGCTCCTGTCCCTGCTGATGAAGAACATCCCCATAACATGATGCTGCCACCACCATGCTTCACAGTAGGGATGGTGTTCTTTGGGTGATGTGCTGTGTTGGGTTTGCACCAAACATAAATGTTTTGCATTTCGGTCAAAAAGTTCCATCTTGGCTTCGTCGGACCACAAAACCTTTGCCACATGGCTTCAGAATCTCTGAAGTGTTTTTTTGCATTCATCAAACGGGACTCAAGGTGGGCTTTTTAAAGTAATGGCTTCCTTCTTGCCACCCTACCGCACAGGCCAGACTTGTGGAGTGCTTGGGATATTGTAGTCACATGCACACAGTGACCAGTCTTTGCCATAAAAAGCATGTAGCTCTTTCAAAGTTGCTTTTGGGCTTCTTGGTGGCCTCTCTGATCAGTCTTCTCATTACTTGGTCATCCAGTTTGGAGGTACAGCCTGATCTGGGCAGTGTTTGGTGGTACCATACGCCTTCCACTCCTTAACTATTGTCTTTACTGTGCTCCAAGGGATATTCAAGGCATTTGAAATATTTCCATATCCATCCCCTGGTCTGTGCTTTTCCACAAAGTTATCCCAGAGGTCTTTTGAAAGATCCTTGGTGCTCATGGTTGAGACTTTGCTGTGAAATGCACTACCCAGCAAAGGAAACCTTCAGGTGGAGGCCAATTAATTTGGTGTGTGATTATGAAGGTGATTGGTTTCACCTCAGCTAACACAATTGCTATTACTGGTGCGTGCCCGTACGTGCGTGGCCAAAGGTGCGTGGCCGTACATGCAAAATAAAAATAAAAAAAATTTCAAACCGCGTGCCAGAAACAACAACCACACAGGTCGTTCCTTCACTCTCGCGTGCCCGTACGTGCGTGGCCGTACGTGGAAAAAAAAAACTTTCAAACTGCGTGCCAGGAACAACAACCACACAGGCCGTTCCTTCGCTCTCGCATGCCCGTACATGCGTGGCCGTACGTGGAAAAAACAAAAAAACAAAAAAAAAAACTTTCAAACCGCGTGCCAGAAACAACAACCACACAGGCCGTTCCTTCGCTCTTGCATGCCCGTACGTGCATGGTCGTACGTGCATGGCCGTACGTGCAAAAAAAGACCTCAAACAACCACACAGGCCGTAAACGACGACTGGATTGGGGCATTGTGTTTGTCTATAAATGCGCATAAGAAATTGAGAAATTATTAGAATACAGTAAGTTATCACTATCCGGAAGTCCGTACGTTGTAACCCGTAATGGGGAACGCGGCTGAGGATCTCTTCCCCAACGGCCACGCCTACGCAGAAACGTGTCCTGTCATTGGTAACTAAATGGCGCCCTTTCCCCATCAGCCACGCCTACGCAGCAACGTTTCCTGTTATTGGTTTGGTAAATAAATGGCCATAACTTGGGAACCACTTGTCCGATTAATATCAAACCTTGAAAAGGCACATACTCAGGTCCCCAGCAATATACCTGGCAAGTTTCAATTTGATCGGACCAGTGGTTGTCGAGAAACAGTGGTCACAGATGCACAGAGATTGCTGGAATTATAGATAGGTAAGGGGGGTAGACACTTATCCAACCAAGATATTCTAGTTTTGTATTTTTCATTTACTTTCTGAAATTTGTAGAATTTGTTTTTCACTTGGAAGTTGGGGGTTACAGTGTGTAAATAAAGGTAAAAAAAAAGTCTGATTTAATACAATTTAATCCAGACTGGAAGGCAATAAAAGGTGAAAATTCTGAAAGGGGGTGTCGACTTTCTATAGGCACTGTATATTGTTATAGATATTGTTATGGACTCGGGGTTCTAGGCTCGCCACGATGGGAAACATTCGAGTCCCTCCCGAATGCCCAGTCCTGAGGCCACCGGGCACAGATAACTCCGTGCACCGGTGGGTTGCTGAGCAATCACGAATGCCGATTGGCACTGCCAATCCTGGCAGGGTTACACTACCTCGTGTGATACCTTACCTGTGGACGGCTGAATCAATTAGGGTCTCGGTCCTCAGTGCACACCCGGATTACTGATGAGCGATACAGTGAGTGTGCGCTGGCTAATGAGAGAAAATTCAGTGGGGCAGAACTTCCTGGATAAACTAATGTGCGGACCATGTTGGACCAATGAAGGAAAAGACAAAATGAGCTGGGTACATTTATAAGCAATTGATTTTGAAGCAACGGCATGGAAAAGTACGTGGCACAAAAATAAATGCTTTTATTCAGCAATATGTACCGCAGGGAAAGCAAGGATTTGTGGGGTGCTTCAAAAGAAATGCAATCATACTGTACACAAAGAGAAGACAGAGCAGAGGAAATTATATAGTTCAGAAAGAGCTGAAGCAGTTGACTTTTCAACCTTGTCCAATACCACCTGGCACAGCTGACAGACCTACGCTTTCCAGTCGCTGAGGAGGGCAGTGGAGGGAAGAATACTGGGGTGTCTATGGTGCGTGAGTGGGAGGTGTAAATATGATGCAGATGAGGTGCAGAAGAGGAGGTGTGAAGGAGTGCAAATCAGTAATGCTCTTTTTGTTTCTGCATCTACAATAGACGAAACAGTAGATGGGAGAGATAGATCCGTGAGAAAATACCTCAACGGGGTATGTGAGAGAATCTGTCAGTGTGAATAATAAGTATTGCTGCAGAACGCAGTGGGAGATGAGTGCGGATGACCTGGCAACTCCTCGGCAATGACTCAGTATTGCTCGCTTGGCTTGGTGGATGACATTCCCCACTTGGTAGCGCTGTCGGCTCGGGCTTGGTGAGTCTCCGCTCGGCTCTGGTTCGGTGTGTCAGTCTGGCGCTTGGCTCGGAGATTGTCTGGTGCTCGGCTCGGAAATTCTGTCTGATGCTCGGCTCGGAGATTCTGTCTGATGCTCGGCTCAGAGATTCTGTCTGATGCTCGGCTCGGAGATTCTGTCTGATGCTCGGCTCGGAGATTCTGTCTGATGCTCGGCTCGGAGATTCTGTCTGATGCTCGGCTCGGAGATTCTGTCTGATGCTCGGCTCGGAGATTCTGTCTGATGCTCGGCTCGGAGATTCTGTCTGATGCTCGGCTCGGAGATTCTGTCTGATGCTCGGCTCGGAGATTCTGTCTGATGCTCGGCTCGGAGATTCTGTCTGATGCTCGGCTCGGAGATTCTGTCTGATGCTCGGCTCGGAGATTCTGTCTGATGCTCGGCTCGGAGATTCTGTCTGATGCTCGGCTCGGAGATTCTGTCTGATGCTCGGCTCGGAGATTCTGTCTGATGCTCGGCGCGGAGATTCTGTCTGATGCTCGGCTCGGATATTCTGTCTGATGCTTGGCTCAGAGAGTCTATCTGATTTGCTCTCTGCTACTATTTTTATAGAGCTCAGGTGAAGGTTGGGCCAAATATCGGATCAAAAGGCCCTGTAGGCACTTCCGAGCATCCCCATTGGTGTGCAGACACCACACCGAGAAGTAGTCCTGCCCCATCCTCTAGAGCCGAAAATGGCCTCAGTTTCTTCGAGGCTCAGCCACGCAACGGAGCTCCGTGATGTCTATGAGGCGTGGGTTTTTGGGAGCGCTCTCCGCCCATGAACGTGCGCTGGGCTCCATTTGAGCATTGTTATTTAGCGGAGTGCTAGGGCTACCGAGACATCATCAAATGAGTCCTAGCACATATTTGTGCTTTGAGTTGCATGCCAAAGTGTTCTGACTCACAATGCCCTCCATTCCCCGGCATCCCAAAGGACGGTGGTGAGCATCCAGGGACCTAACGGTAGTTGCGGCAGTTGTAGTGAAGTGGAGGAAAGTGCTGTGGTGTTTATGGTAAGGACTTTGAAGTGTTAGGAGCGGTTGAAGCGATTGTGGTGAGGAGCTTGAAGTGGTTGTAGCGATTGTGGTGCTTGTGGTGATGAGGTCAAGCCTAGGTTAGGTTACTGTGATGATTTTTGTGAGGGTTGTAGCATTGTATTGAGCATGTTAAGGGTCTGAGGTGAGGCATCTGTTGTTTAATGGCATGCAATTTGAACGGGGCCACTGCGGCATATGTTCATGACACTCCTCGGGTAGCGTCACTGTCCAGCCCGTGGTGTGCAAGCATGCATGACGTCATTCATGTGTTAAATAAAGTAAAGTAAAATATGTCAAATAATAGCAAATGGAACATTCGGACCCAAATGCAATACCCTCTCCTTTCGCAAGGGTAATTAATGACCTAACTGAAAGCCCGATGCAATAATCTTGTCCCATTTACCAACTGGACATAATGGAAGTGCTAACTGAACGAATACTAATGAAGTAACTGTCTCAGGACCGCTATATGTTGGGTGCCATTGCTTTGGGTGAGTGTAGACTTCACAGAAACACGAATGTATATATATATATATATATATATATATATATATATATATATATATATATATATATATATATATATATATGTATATAGATATATGTTGTATACATACACACACAATTTCAAAACATACCTGGGCCACAAGTGTACCTTGTTGACCGGGTCTTCATTCAGTCCTCAGCATCATCGCGTTTCAGCCATTCAACCTCAATACGGTCGGCTAAGGTGGGCCAGCAGGGGCACTTGTGCCTCCACATGCAGCAACCACACTTAGATGTATACCCCCTCCCCCAGTCAGCGAGAACACAAACTACAACAAAACAACAGCTTCCACTCCCAGAATGCACAGCACCGAAAATATATGCTGGAGCAACCAACCAACCATCGAACCTTACAATATAGACCACTCAACAGCAAAGTGTACAGAAACGCACACAAACGCACACACAAAAAAATTCCCAAAATTCATGCAGCCAAGATTACCCGGAGGTGTACACACACCTCTAACCTTCCTAGCCTGGGTTCAAATTCTGTTCCGGTGATTCATCAATGTGGATGCCATCCCTTGGATAGATGTTAAGTAGGCATCCCATCTCTCGACATTAGTTGGTGAACATTACAGATCCCACAGTGTCCTTCACAAAGAGGAACGCGAGCTATCACCGGCACCATGGCCACATTTTAAATTCCTCCCCTAATTACTGCTGGGAGAGGGATGGCAAACTGCCCAGCATAGCCCTTTCAAATAAAGCCTCCAAACTGCTTTGGTGGAGTCAACACTCTGTTACACAAAGTATGGTACGAAGACTATATATATATATATATATATATATATATATATATATATATATATATATATATATATATATATATATATATATATATATATATATATATATATATATATATATATATATATATATATATATATATTTCTGGAATAAATTTTTAGTTCAAACTTCCAAGCTTTTCCATTATTCCATACATATTATATTGTTGGTCACCAGAGCAACACGAATCAACAAATGTAGCTTTGATTCCACCAAATAGGTAAAGAGAATCTCGAGATATTTGGTAAAATTGCAGTCGCACCTGATGCGATTCGCTAATTATTTTTCACATGTAATTTTTTTTTGTTAAGATGGCTGAGTATCGAGTGCGTCACAGGATATTTGCTGTTAAATCCTGCTTCAGGGATAAGTTTGATTTTATTGTGGTCATGGCATGCTGTTATTGTGCTATAAATATGAACATAACTGCATCGTCTCAAGAAGGAGTGGGTATAAAACGACATTGAAATGATAAATTGGGCTCCGGGACTGTAAAAGAGGGTACAGACTCTTAAATCTACTTGAAGTGCTCGATGTAATTGCAGCATCTATCCAGAGTCAGAACTTGTGATTTTCATTCATCATCAACCCTGGTGAACGTCTTGTCATGATTAAGGAATTTCACATGTACAATTTGGGTTTTTTTCAGACACGCAATTCATTTTGTGACTCTTATTCCCCTTGCGAAGAGTAGTGTAAGCCTGGTGTTGGCTTAATGGTTAGGGCGGTGTGCTTGGGATCCTAGGATCCTGAGTTCAAATTAACTCTGCCTGTCATCCTTCCGAGGTCGGTGAAATGAGTGCCAGCTTGCTGGTATCCTGTGTCAGAGTGGTCACTCGTCCAGGAGACTGCTGGAGACTGTCCAATAGCCAAGGTGTCCAATATTATAGTGTCCATGTTATAGTGTCCAATAGCCAAGGAGACTGCTTAAGCAGCACCAATGCTCTTCACAGCGTCTGGACCCAATGGATGGATGGAAGAGTATTGTACGAAACAGAATCACCAAAATGTGAGTCAGCAGAATAAATGCCCAAAAGAAGAAATGAGTAGATACGCTGATTGGCTGCTGAACTCCGAATGGAAAACAAAAACTTGCACACGACTCTTCCCGTTGTGTCGTCAGAGTTGGAACGCTGTCTGCCCTGATTTTGTTTTGAATCAGGAACGTGTGCCAGCCAATTTGATGCCGCCAAGTGTAAATTGTGTACTATGTGCCTTGTTTCATCACTTCCAAAAGGACCAGCTGATATGCACTGGGGCTCCCATTGCCTTACTCCTGAGGAAGTTACTTTGATCTCCCTCCTTTCATGGTGTTATTAAATGAATTACGTTCACCACCGAAAAGTCCTCTTTATACAAAGCTGCAACCGTCATAGTGAAGTCAACAGCAAGGAAACCCAATTAAAATCTCACATATTGTAACAGGGGCAGTTTATATACCCCTAAAACAACTTCAGTAACTTTTGTTTTGGCCCGTAACTTTTTCATAATAATAGTTTGCAAAACTGTTGTTTTTTTTTTTTTTTTCTCATTTGTTTACGGTATCACGCTATTCAAACCTCTAAGTATGGATATAGGAGCAGGTAGGGTACCATTTCTTTTTAATTGTACATAGCTCGGTAGGAAGAATTCTTGTAGTGCACAGTGTTTTGGATATTGCTTGTCTGGTGGAGCGGGTGATGGTTTGACATGTGAGCCCTGGTTAGGAGGTGTGTTCTCCGGTTCATGCACCTGCCGTGCAGAGTTCACCACACACTATCGGGTTTCCTGTAAACGGCAGATGCTCGCGTCTCGTCTCGCCTTCCGAGGCACACCCCCTTCGCCCTGATCCCATTTGTTTGTCCATACATTTCATCCTTCTGATCCGCATTGCACATTGGATGCCAGGAGCACGTCTTTTGACGAAAGCTCACTCAATCGATGCCTTTGTGCTGCACAGCACATGAGAATTTCATATTTTCTTTCGGTTCAAATTTTGTACATCATTGTTTTCAAATGGAACCTTGTTTTAAGAATATATATATATATATATATATATATATATATATATATATATATATATATATATATATATATATATATATATATATATACATACATGAGACATATTTGCTAAATGAAACCTACAAATGTTTTGTGAATTTCAGATATATTTTTTTAACTTATGCAAAACATTTTTTTAACATTAGCATGAATGCAGTAGGTGTGCTTTTAATCAATGTTCTTGTGTGCATTTTTCTTTTTAAACAGAGCAATTAGAACAAGAAAAATAAAATTTGGCCGATCACCTGGTGCCAACAAACTTGCAATGATTTGTTTGCAAATATAATGTGCTTTACAGATATGCCAGTGGGGATATGAAAGGAAAAAGTGAAGTGATTAGATACTGCCAGTTGACTTGACCAAGGTCATTCAACTGCTAGATTGCCAATTGGGGAGTTTAAATGTGTTCATTTTATTGATCTGACCGATTATAAAGTTTTTATTTATTTATTATTTTTACACCGATATACATTTCGGCCCAAGGAGGTTCTGTGCTAGAGTGGATGAAACATTGCCTGAGATGAAGTCTGCTCGATCCTGTTTGTTTTAGAAATGGGGGAGTAGACCTAGTTGTGCTACAAGGATAGCCGAGAGTTTTGAGCACTTGCCTCTGAGCTGTCTCGCCTGGGTTTTCGAATCTCAGCCCAGCTATAAACTGTCACCCTGGTTCTTTGCATGCAGGGTGAGGCATCAATATGTGTGCCCTTGTGGAAACATTAAATTGGATATCCCCACTGCAAATTTAAAGATCCCATGGTGTCCTTCGCAAAAAATAGAGGAGTTATTGCTGGCACCCTGACTAAATTTCTAATTCCTGCCTGGAATGCTGCTCGCAAGTGGTCTAATCATTTTGAAATTTCTTCAACACCAACTTACACCACTTGCTTTCTGGGCAGCAACTTCTGCACAATAAACAAACTGATCAGGTAGTTTTCATGTTTCATGTGAAAGGCCTTCAAGAAGGTCCTTGCATATTGTATCCAAGTTGTGCGCTGCCTTACTATCAAATTATAACCTCAATCAACATGCTCTTACATGATATATATATATATATATATATATATATATATATATATATATATATATATATATATATATATTGTTGTGGATTTCCCGCCCGTCGGCGTGCGAACGACCGCGTTAACCAATAGCAGCTGGTTCGCCCACCGAACGAGCAATCCAGTCGTGACTTTCTGGAACAACGCCAGAAACCAGTCACGGGTGGGTTTTTAATCCCACCACGGCCCAGTCCATATTCTACCCACACGAAATAGGGTCAATCGCCGAATATTGATATACCTAAGTAGCCGCGCGGGTAACCTACCAAGGGACCGTACCTCGGTGAAGGCCTGCTTGGACATGAACCGCTTAAGCGGTCCGTTCCGTTCTGGGATAACCGAGCGGGTATTATCGCCAGACCTCGCCAGACCCGATCACTTTACCGGCTATTTAAAAACCAACTATATTCCGAGTGCAAGATGGGGCAGTTCAATGAGGGAATGGACGTAACGAACAGGTTTACATTCACACAGACATTTATTATAATAAAGCATGCATGCAATTAAACAAGGCAAAACACGGATGCAATTATACAAGCAACAAAAGCACGACAAAAGAACTACAACCGTCTATTTATTATGTACAGTCACTTGCACTTAACAGCAGTTCCGACTTATTCGACAGGCTCACGGACACACGTACACGCGCGCACGCACGCACGCGCGCACACACACACACACACACACACACACACACACACACACACACACACACACACACACACACACACAAGAAATGGTGGCAGAGGCCTTTAATAACGATCTCCAGCTCGGAGGACAGGTGAGCTGAAACCCAGAGCC
>NC_140978.1:6642991-6695491 GCF_056783735.1 Eptatretus burgeri
CAGCCATTCCATTCCAGTGTCTGTTGAATTCCAACACAGGAACACCTCATTCTACTTTGTGAAGAACTGATTATGTGATCACCTGAACCGAATCTTATTTAACAAGGAAATGTATAAAAACCACTACTGTGGTCATCACTATCCTCTTGCAATAGGACCAGCTGGATGGCAAAAACAGTACTAGTAGTACCTCAAAAGTAATTGGAATCAAAAAATAACTATTGACCATGCCAAAAGAGTTGAAAAGAAAAGTTTTGAGTGAGGAGAAGAAGGGTTCAATTCTGGCTTGACTGGCAGAGGGATACAGTGAGTGTCACGTTGCTTCCATCCTTAAAATTTCAAAGACGGCGGTTCATAAGAACAAGGTCAAGCAGCAGACATTTGGGACAACAAAGTTACAGACTGGCAGAGGGCGAAAACGACTTTCCACTGACCGGGATGACCGCCAACTCATTGGAATGTCACTCAACAACCGTAGGATGACATCAAGTGACCTTCAAAAAGAATGGCAAACGGAAGCTGGGGTGAAGTGGACGGCGAGAACGTTTCGATACATGCTCCTAGTGGCAGGGCTGAAGTCGTGCAAAGCTAGAAAAAAGCCCTTCATCAATGAGAAGCAAAGGACCATAAGTATTGGACCGTAGAGGACTGGAGTAAGGTCATCTTCTCTGATTAGTCCAATTTTCAGCTTTGCCCAACACCTGGTCGGCTAATGCAATGGTTCTCAACCTGGGGGTCGCAAGATTGTCTTCGAGGGTCACGGGAAGGTTGTCAAAACAAATAAACAAACAAATATATAATAAAGAGATTCATAAATATTTTTTGAAAATGATTTTTCAATTAAATCTCCCATACCAATGTTATAATGTAGTCATTATGAAACATATTTGAGCAGCAAGTGAAATGTGTGTGTGTGTGTGTGTGTGTGTGTGTGTGTGTGTGTGTGTGTGTGTGTGTGTGTGTGTGTGTGTGTGTGTGTGTGTGTGTGTGTGTGTGTGTGTGTGTGTGTGTGTGTGTGTGTGTGTGTGTGTGTGTGAGCGCACGCAGCACAGTGGCGGGTGCTGAAAGTCAATGTTAGCGCCAGCTAACTGGCTGACTAACTGCAAGGTGGCAGTTAACTAACTAATGCCAGCTAACTAACTGCAAGGTGGCTGAATATGGATCGGTGGCTTGTCAAAAAACCTCTGCCAGCTCAAGATGCGGACCAAGACGACACATGTGAAGGTGGGCCAACTGTTGCAAGTTCAACTGAAAAACGTAAGGTGCCGGCGACAGATTTGGCCTCCAACAAGCATCGGAAATATCAGACTGACTTTCTGCAGTACGGATTCACATGCCTAGCCAAAAATGAAGTGGAATAGCCACAGTGTGTTCTGTGTTCAGAAGTGCTTGCTCACGAAAGCTTGAAACCAGTGAAATTGAAGAGACATTTACAAACCAAACACCCATCCTACATTGACAAACCATTAGATATTTTTCGTCATAAGGAGGGAGAACTACAGAGCCAAAAGACGACTGTACGTGAGCACTCTACAATCCCCGTCAAAGCCCTGTTGGCTTCATATGAAGTGGCATACCTGGTTGCTCAATCCAAAAAGCCCCATACTATTGCAGAGAGCCTGATTCGCCCAGCAGCGATTGCAATGACCAGAGCTATGCATGGTGAAAAAATAGCTAGCACACTTGAGACTATTCCACTGTCTAATGACACAATGGCGAGGCGCATTGGTGAAATGGCCAATAAAATTAAAGAGCAGCTCATTGACCGAGTGAAGAAAAGTGGAAGATTTTCCCTCCAAATTGATGAAACAACGGATGTTTCCAGTGATGCACAGTTACTTGTTTTTGCAAGATACAGCTACGAGGGGAAAATGTACGAGGACATGTTGTTTTGCTCGACACGAAGGAATTTGCACTGGTCGTGACATTTTTAACAAGCTGGACAGTAAAATGCGTGAGGAGGGGCTAAGTTGGGAAAATTGCATCTCTGTGTGTACAGATGGAGCTGGCGCCATGCAGGGGACAAGAAGGGGATGAAAGCTAAAGTTTTGGAAGTGGCGCCACATATCAAATTCACTCATTGCATTATTCACAGAGAGGCCCTCGCCAGCAAGAACCTCGAGCCACAACTCTGCAATGTTCTCCAAACAGCAATTAAAGTGGTGAACTTCATCAAATCCCGTCTGGTGAATACCAGACTATTTGCCACACACTGCCAGGAAATGGGATCGGAACACGAATCTCTACTATTTCACACAGAGGTCAGATGGCTATCACAGGGGAAAGTTTTAACCAGACTGTTTGAACTGCGTGAGGAGGTTCGCATTTTTCTCTCAGATTGCGGCTCCCCCCTCGCTGACCACTTGACCAACCCCACATGGGTTACTGGCCTTGCATATCTGGCAAGCATATTTTATAAACTGAACAGTCTAAATTTGTCTCTCCAAGGCCCAAACACCAATGTCCTCACGATTTCTGACAAGGTTACAGTGTTTACTAAGAAATTTGAGCGGTGGGCAGCGCGAGTCGAAGAAGGCAGTGTAGAAATGTTCCCTGAGCTCAAGGACTCATGGAAAAATTTGACATAAGCATCCAAACAATAAAAGGACTTATTGCTACTCACCTCAGAAGCCTGCTTGGCCACTTCAATAGGTACTTCCCAAAAGACGACACCCCAGAGAGAAACGACTGGATACGCCAGCCTTTCATCACCTCATCTGCCTGACACCTGTCATCGGAGCTTGAGGATGCGCTCTTGGACCTCTCCTCTGACCGCACATTAAAGATCGCTTTTGCCTCATCCACACTGGAGGAATTCTGGCTGTCAGTGGCCGCAGAATACCCAGGACTATCAAAGGTTGCAATTGATATACTTATTCCATTTGGATCTACATCCCTTTCTGAGAAGACCTTTTCCTCACTGACATTTATCAAGAACAAATACAGATCACGGCTCATTAGAGTTGAGGATGATCTTCGTGTTGCAGTCTCCAGCTTAAAACCAAGAATACAGCTGCTTTGTTCAAAGAAACAGGCCCAGCCATCCCACTAAAATGAGTAAGTGAATACTATCTGACAATACAAGCCTGTGCCTTTACAGATGTAACTGTTAAAAATAGAATTATTGTGTGTTATTGTGTTCAATTATTGTGAGTCAGTATTATCTGAATTATTGTGTTCAATTATTTTGAGTCAGTATTATATGAATTATTATTGAAATGAGAGCGAGAGATGAACCTTCAGAGTTTAGGCTTTATTCCATTTGATTGGAGCCGCTTCTGTGGGCACACCGGGGAATACAGGTTCAGCTAGGAGTACATAAGCAGTAACGTATACATGTGCAGTTAATCATTGCAGACAATCCGCGTAAGCACGGAGTTCGATATAATTTCCATTCTCACCAGTCAATGAGCACCTTCAGTTAACGAGCATCAAGTGAACAGCCGATGTCAATAGCAATGCCCCGGGGACAATCACTCGTGCCGCAGAGACCTCCCCTTATACGCGAGACGCACAACATGTGATCCCGCGTCATGTCCCTCAATTCAGGACAATTCACCACATTCTCCCCACCTTTAAAATGTAACTAGGGGCCCATCTTACACACCGTGATTGCTTTAGCACTATAGGAGTATACATTTCAAGCAACGCGGACTAATAGATCTACAGAAGCATACATGCCAAGCAGTGATTATTTTGAGTTGTAGGAGCATGGAAATGAGCATCGATATATGATATAATGGGCATATAGGAGCATGAGCAGCGAGAATGCCGATAATCCCCTTTACAGATTGAGTCGTCGAGGGGGCCTTATTCGTCGACCTCTCCGGGAGTAAACGGCAGTTTCACTTGAGGGAGACTCCCGATCCTCTTGGTGAGCCTCGACTTGTGCCGGGGATGACTCCTCGATCGCTCTCGGGTGGAACGCGGCAGCCCCGTCGCCTAGCGGAGTTCCTGGGGGGGAAATGTCAGAAGGAGGAGTGCCAGAAGGTGGTGTACCGGCGGGAGGAGTACCTGAGGGAGCCAGATGGCGAACCGACACAGTGGTCTCCCTGCCATCCGGGAGCCTGACATGAGCATACTCTGGATTAGTGTCAATGAGTTCGACCCCCTCCACCAGCGGTTCATACTTGCTTTGTCGTACCGGGCGTTTCATGAACACTGTACCGGGGTGGGTCAGCCAGTTGGGCACCGTTTGACCGTCAACATAACGTCGTTGGTGAGTAAACATACGTTCGTGAGGAGTGGCATTTGTGGACGTGCAGAGCAAAGAGCGTATGGAATTCAGAGCGTCGGGAAGAGTAACCTCCCATCGCTCGGGGCCCAGACCTCTCAATTTCAGCGCCAGAGTTACGGCTTTCCAAATAACTCCATTATACCGTTCCACCTGCCCGTTTCCCTGTGGGTTGTAACCCGTCGTTCGACTAGTTGCTATGCCGTGCTCTAATAGGAATTGTTTTAGCCCGGCCGACATGAAACACGGCCCTCTGTCTGAATGTATGTACGAAGGTCTCCCAAACATAGCGAAGAGGTCAGAGAGACATTTTACGACAGTGCCCGAGGTCATATCAGAGCACGGAAACGCGAAAGGGAACCTTGAATATTCATCAACAACGGTGAATATGTATCTGTTGTCTGTTTCGGTCGGCAGGGGCCCTTTGAAGTCGATGTTTAGTCTCTCGAAGGGGGAAGTGGCCTTGATCAGTCTGCCAGAAGCCGTGCCATAGAATCTGGGTTTTAGTTCAGCACAAACAGGGCATGAAGCATTCATTTGTTTAATATCTTCAACAGAATAGGGAAGATTTTGTCTGCGTACGAAATGTGCCATCCTGGTTACCCCTGGGTGGCACAGAGACACATGGAGGTCTTGCAAAGCCTGACTGATTGTTGCCGAACTGTAGACCCGGGAGAAGGTATCTGCAGCAGGGTTTTCTTTCCCGGGCCGGTAAACAATGTCGTATCTGTAGCAAGCTAGGTCTATCCGCCATCTCATAATTTTTTCATTCTTAATTTTCCCGTTATTTTTCCCATCAAACATGAATGCCACGGATCGTTGGTCCGTAACGAGCGTGAAGTGGTTTCCCAGTAAATAATGTCTCCATTTCCGCAGCGCTTCAACGATGGCGTACGCTTCCTTCTCTATCGCTGAGTGTCTCTGCTCGCTTCTAGAGAGAGTTCTCGAGAAGAACGCGACCGGCCGCCCAGACTGATTAAGTGTAGCAGCTATGGCGTGATTTGAAGCGTCGGTTTCCACCACGAAGGGCACCGAGCTGTCGATCGATAAAACCACGGACTTACTGATATCATCCTTGAGGTTGTGGAAAGCTCTTACAACAGCGGCATCTGGTGGAAAGTTTTTGCAATGCACTAGAGGATGTATTTTCTCGGAGTATTGCGAAATCCATCTCGCATAGTAAGCGAACATCCCGATCACCCGGCGCATTGTCTGCAAGTCCTGAGGTGGTGGAAGCTCACGGAGCGGGCGCAATCGCTCAGGATCAGGCTTAATTGTGCCGTCGGCTATTGTGTAGCCGAGAAGGTCAATTGACCTTGCCGAGAATACGCATTTCTCGTAGTTGAGAGTCAGATTATATTTTCTAGCAATGCTCAAGAATCTGTCCAGATTCCTATCATGTTCCCTCTGATCCCTACCGCACACTGTGACATTATCCACGTAAACAAAAGTGTCTTTGAGGTTTTCATCTGAGATGATGTCGTCCATAACCCGTTGGAAGCAAGCTACTCCATTCGTGACACCGAATGGTATCCTTCTGAACTGGTAGAGGCGCCGCCCTGCCTGGAATGCAGTGTAAGGTTTGTCTTCCTCTCGGATGGGAATTTGATGATAGGCGCTTCGCAAGTCGATGGTACTGAATACCTTATAATTGGCCACGCGTTCGACCATCTCATCTATGCGCGGCAGGGGTAGGCGTCGAGTTGGGTGAAGCGATTGACCGTTTGGGAATAATCGACAACCATTCGTTTCTTATGGTTCTGACTGCTGGTTACTAACACCTGTGCGCGCCATGGCGAATCGCTCGGTTCTATAATTCCCTCCTCCAGTAATCGCTTGGTTTCCGAAGTGATGAAATTCATGTCAGCAGTGGTATATCGCCGCGATTTGATCGCTATCGGTTTGCAGACCGGCGACAAGTTAGCGAACAGCTGGGGGACGTCACCTCCGCGGTGGTCAACGCATTTAAAATTAGACGAGGCTTGCTTCCTCCAAAGGGTATTTCGACGCTCGTGTGCTGCTTGAGGACATTATGACCCAGAATTACGTCTGCGCACAAATCACGAAGCACCAGTACCTTTACATCCCGATGCGTGTACCCTTTTACGTCCAATTCAACATTGCAGTACCCTCGTACGTGGGATTGTAGTGAGGTGGCGGCCATGCATACCGTATTGTCAGTCGGGTGGATTACCCATTTCCTGCCCTTCACTAGCGAGCTGTTGACGAAACTTTCAGAGCTACCGGTATCAATCAGTGCCTCAGCCATATGCCCGTTAATTCGTACGTTGATGATAGCCTTGGATAGATTCCCCGGGGAGGCTGCAGTCAATTTATTTTGCGAGTAGAGAGCCGCAGAAGTGGGTTTATTTCTCCTTAGAGTAGATTTACATACCCTGGCATAATGCCCTTTCTTGTCGCAATTCATGCATGTGGCATCTCTGGCGGGACATTTTTGACGAGGATGCCTTTTGTACCCACAAAAGAAGCATTTACCAACCGGAGCAGTTGCTGAGGAGTTTGACGAGGTCTGGGTATCCGGCTCCTCGGGTGTTTCTCCATCCCCTATGTCTGGCTGTGTCTGTGCCAGTGGGGTTCCTTGGGTTCCCATCGTAGCAGCGTTCATGAGCAGCATCGGTGTCCCAAATGACTCAGATTGCTGCTGAGCTGTATCCATCGCTCGAGCCTGATCGACTACCTTGTCAAGAGTGGGTTGCGCTTTCTCTAGTAAGCGTTGCCGTATGTGGGCTGATCTGAGTCCTTGGATGAATGCCTCCCGGGTCGCTTCCTTTCGGTGTTCCTCGGCGCTTACCGCCCGGAAGCTGCCGTCTTTTCCCAGCTGATTCAGAGCTTGCAGGAACTGATCGATTGTCTCCCCGGCTGCTTGCTTGCGTGTGTTGAGAAGATGTCGTATGTATACCTCGTTCTTGGGCTTCACGTAGAGCGCTTGCAGCACCTCGATCGCTGCTTCGTAAGTGTCGCACCCCGAGAAGAGCCTGTACACGCTGGGCGAGACATGATTCACGAGAGCGGCAAATTTGTCAGCTCCCTCCGCGATGATGGTCAGATAGTGTGAGAAGGAACAGAACCAATGTGACCATTTCATTTCTGCGTCAGTCGCGTTCGGGTCTGCGTCGAACCTCTCTGGTTTGTAGATCTTGTCCATCTTTGGTTGAGAGAGCCGAGAAAATCAAATGGAATAAATTGAAATGAGAGCGAGAGATGAACCTTCAGAGTTTAGGCTTTATTCCATTTGATTGGAGCCGCTTCTGTGGGCACACCGGGGAATACAGGTTCAGCTAGGAGTACATAAGCAGTAACGTATACATGTGCAGTTAATCATTGCAGACAATCCGCGTAAGCACGGAGTTCGATATAATTTCCATTCTCACCAGTCAATGAGCACCTTCAGTTAACGAGCATCAAGTGAACAGCCGATGTCAATAGCAATGCCCCGGGGACAATCACTCGTGCCGCAGAGACCTCCCCTTATACGCGAGACGCACAACATGTGATCCCGCGTCATGTCCCTCAATTCACGACAATTCACCACAATTATGTTCAATTATTATGTCCGTATTATCGGAATTATTGTGTTCAATCTGAAAAAAAATGAAACTGAAAACCCATTGAGAATCGTTGTTATAAAGGGGAAAATGCAAAATGAGATGAATGATAATAGGCTCCAAGCCTACAACAGGCATAACTGTTATAATAACTGAGAATAATAAGCCTGTAGGGACACTGAAAGGTATTTGCACTGTGCTTAAAGTTGTTTTGCAGGCTCAGCTATATGAGAATGAATGATAATAGCCTATTGCCATCAGCTTGTAAAGCAGTCCTGTTGCCTCCTTCACAATGAGTTGTGCTGTCGGATGTTGAATAAAATTTAAAACTGTACTTAAAGCCAAATTGATTTAGTTTTTGTTTTGTTGTTTTGGTTTTTGTTTATTTTTGGTCAGTAATGCAAGGTTTGTGTACGTCTGGTAGCTGTGATGTGTGATAGTAACCTCTGTCTGCAGCAGAGGGTTGCTCAATCTTCCAGTCTGTGTCCCGTGCATAAATAGGCTACATACCGCTCTTTGTAATTACAGAAGCCTTTTTTATGAATGTGGCTGGCTGTTTTTACTGTGTTATACATCAGAGTGTAAATAATTAATTTGTGATGCCAGTTTAGTTTCGTTTAGTTATGTTTAGTTTTAACACCTGGCAGTACCAAGGCATTGACCAATGTGCTCCAGGCACTGTGGATTTTTTATGCGCTCCGTGACGTCACTGCAGTGTGTTTCAAGTGTGAGTCGGGAGGGGGGGTCGCGAACCCCAACTTAAAATTTTTGGGGGGTCGCGGCTCCAAAAGGTTGAGAACCACTGCCTTACCGGACCGTGAGTCGTCAATAATTCCACCACGTGGTACAGGGTTATTTGCCAATCTTCAAAATACCTAGACCTTTACGTGGCGAGTTAGCGAGTACTCACACCCTCTACGACTCTCGTATGAGTCGAGCCTTTAGCGTGCCCGACCCGTGCGCAACCAGAGCGGACGGTTGCTGAAGTTCCGTCGGTCCGAATGTACATTTACAGCGGCAACAGCCTTTATAATTCACCAACACGCGTTACTCTAAGCCAATGGAGGAAACACAGCAACGAACTAATACATTTAACAAATGTATTTATTTATAATATGACAGGGGAGCATGCAAGAAGGCAGAGTTAACCGAATATAGAAGGAATAGCAATTTATGTACAAGTACTTATGCAGTTTTACTTTATAGACTGGCGCCACAAACACACACACACACACACACACACACACACACACACACACACACACACACACACACACACACACACGCACACCCAAGAACCGGTGGCCACAGCCTTTATTGAGGCCTCCAGCTCTGAGGGAAAGGTGAGCTGAAGACCAGAGCCTGCCTCGGACCTGTCCACCTCGTCTGGTCTTCGAGCTGGCGGGGTGGCGGGACTCAGACCTCTCACGTGTGAGGCGAATGTCACAACCACTCATGTCGGGGGAACACGATCTCCACTCGTGTCACCCGTTTCTCTCTTCTTGGTTCACCGAAAGAGGCACGGCACGCAACCCTTGCGATTATGGTAGAGGAAGGATCTCTCAAGCTCTCCCTGTGGTTCGATCGCGCCGCACCCTTATTCACCTTGTCTCGGGGGGGGGGGGAGGGATCGCCTCCGCTCTCCCTCACTGGACGGTTTTGGCACGCAGAATCACTCGTCGCCCTGTCACTGGCCAAAACGAGCGGCAAGTCTGTTGATTGGCCCGGAGCGTGGTGACGTCACGCGGACCACCTTTCTCACCGTCACGGGGTCTGATTGGCTGAGCGGCGACCACCCCACCCGTTGCATGCTGATTGGTCGAGGGCCGCCACGAGGCTCCTCCTTGAACTCCACCCACCATGGCATTGGCGTGAGGAAGCGATGTGAAGGTGAGGGTGATGCTAGCGTTGTTGTAGTTTTGAGGATTTAAAAATACAAGAAAACCCTGACTAACAAAATAACTTCGCAGCGCATGTACATTCAATTACCCATTAAACAAGGGACGGGGATCCTAACTAAAAACACATACTTACCGATATAACTGTTCTATAGGACCTGTATGTTGTGTGCTCATGGCTTCCAGATTCACAACAATGTATATGTATGTGTGTATATGCATATATATATATATATATATATATATATATATATATATATATATATATATATATATATATATATATATATATATATATATATAAAAATATATATATATATATAAAAATATATATATATATATATATATATATATATATATATATATATATATATACACAGTCAAAGCTCGTTACTATGCCACCTCGCTTCTATGCCACTCTCGCTATTATACCACTTTTGCTCGGTCCCGACAAAATTCAATACAAAATAAATTTACTATGCTACCCCCGACTCTCGCTACCATGCCACTACTGTGTGACTGTTAAAAGGCACGAGTCGTGGAAAAAGTCTGTATTGCGCAGTGCTCAATTATCACACTCGCATCCAAAGGCGAAGCGACCAACTACAGTCCAGCTGCGCACAACATAACTCAATACGTACGCGCATAGTCAGACTGTGTCAAAACACGCGATTCTTCTCCCCGATGCCAGCCACAACAAGCCAATCACAACACGCACAACGAGACACAAAAAAGCGCGAGCACACACACAGACACGCAGGCACACGTACAACAGTGACATCATTTTTTTTCAAATTCAGCCCATAATGTCAGCTCAGAAACGCAAGCGAACCGACTTTACGCTGAAGGAGAAGAAGGAGATCATCGATGCCGCGAAGAAGGAGCCGAATCAGTCCAAGTTGGCCAGGGAGATTAGCAAGAAATGGGGCGTCGAAGTTAAGAGAACCACCGTGAAGGGCATTCTCAGCAAGAAGGATGCAATCGAGGCTGCAATCAAAGCTGGATTTCCATCGAAGCGCATGAAGTTGACGCAGGCTCACGACCCGAAGCTTGATGAGGGAGTGCTCATGTGGCTGAAGCAATCAAGAGGACAGAATGTGCCTGTCAGCGGCGATCTGATCAAGGAGAAGGCGATGAAACTGGCTGAGCTGATGCACATCCCAGACTTCATGGCGAGCGACGGTTGGTTGGGCAATTTCAAGAAGCGCCACGGCATCACGTTCAAGACAGTGCAGGGCGAAGCTGGAGCGGTGGATTCGCAATCCCTTCTTGAGTGGCAACAACAGGTTCTCCGGCCCTTACTCGGGCAGTTCTCCGCAGACGACGTCTTCAACCTGGACGAGACTGGACTCTTCTGGCAGCTGCTTCCGAACAAGACCATGGCTTTCAGGGGAGAGTGGTGTACTGGAGGAAAGAAAAGCAAGCAAAGGATCACTCTTCTGGTTGGGGCAAACATGAGCGGCTGTGAGAAGTTCCCTCTTCTGGTGATTGGCAATTCCAAGAAACCCCGTGCCTTCAAGAACAAAGAGATCCCGGTCAAGTACAAGGCGAACTCGAAGGCGTGGATGACGCGGAGCTTTTCGAGGAGATGTTGCGTGCGTGGGACGGACGACTCGGCCAGCAGGGACGCAGAGTGCTGGTCTGTCTCGATAACTTCTCTGGCCACCCTCCCGAGCTCGAGCTGAACAACATCCAACTGGTCTTCTTCCCACCCAACACGACAGCCAATTCGCAACCAATGGATCAGGGAATCATAGAGAACCTCAAGCGCCACTACAAGAAGCTCCTGCTATGCCGCCGGCTTGTGGCCATAGACGAGGGAAAGGAGTTCAAGTTCACGTTGCTCGACACTCTACACGTCGCCCGGCGTGCTTGGGAGCAGGTCGGCAAGTCGACGATCAGGAACTGTTTCGCGAAGGCCAAGTTCATCGAAGAGGAGATCCAAACTGAGCCACAGGATGCGGAGCTGCCCGACATCTGGGAAGCTCTGCCTGCCGAGGAAAAGATGCACGAGAACGAGGAGATCGAGCTTTCTGACTTTCTCGAAGCCGACGAGTGCCTCGCGACTGGCGGGTATTTCACGCTGGAGGAGATTGCGGAGGAGATTCTGTGCAGTGAGGAGCCGGTGGAAAGCGAAGATGACGAGGTAACTGTCGAGGAGGAAATCGTTCCGTTCGAGGAAGCCCAGCGCGCTTGTAGCACCGTCCGGAAGTTCATGCAGCAGAGAAGCGGGAAGCCCGGTGTGATGCAAGCGTGCGATTGGCTAGACAACGAGATGCACGAGATCCGCCGAAAGAAGATGTGCCAGCCGACGATTCTTGAAAGCTTTGTGTGTCGTGAATTTCTCGCCATGCCATATGTTAGTGTGTGAACTCTGTTAGTGTGTGTATGTTCTCCGTTCGCTTTGCTTATACAACAGTAATGCCTTTTACTTGCTGGAATAAATTTTGTCTAAAGATTATCTACAGATGGGTAACTTGAGAAAATAAGGCCGTTTTTACAAAATCTCGTTACTATGCCACTCTCGCTACTATGCCACTTTTGCTTGGTCCCGACGGGTGGCATAGTAATGAGCTTTGACTGTATATGTATATATATATATATATATATATATGTATATATGTATATATATATATATGTATATATATATGTATATATGTATATATATATATATATATATATATATATATATATATATATATATATATATATATATATATATATATATATATATACAGTGGACTAGGTGTAAGTCGGCAGCGTGTAACTCGTCACTTCGCCGAAGTCGGCAGCGTCAAAAAGTCCCGAATTTATCTCATGTTAAATCCCTTTGAATAAAGGGTCATCCATCTCTAAGTCTTCACTTCGTCTAAGTCGTCAGATGTTGTCCATTCCCACGTAATGGAAACTCAAGTAAATTACCACTCCTAACTCGTCACACGGAACTGCTGCCTCGTGAGAAGCCCGATTTCATGGAATCGTGATGCTCGCTCATTGGTGTACACCGCCAGTGATAGGCTCTTTATAACTGCATACACACGTTGATCGCACTGCAGGCAGGACAATGGCGACTAAGCGTAAGCTTACAACTAAAACCTACCAAGAAAAATACGACATTATCCAGTTTTGCGAGGCAAATCCACTGATGAAGAAAACAGACATAGCTGAGAAGTTGGACATCAAATGGCAGACATTGAACGATATCTTGAAGAATAAGGGCAAGATAATTTGGACAAGTGGAGAAGATCGTGAGGCCGGTGGGAAGTGTGAAATGTGTGAAATGCGTGAAATGTGTGTCCTTTGAAGATGTCGATGACGCGCTCATCATCTGGTTTCGGCAAATGTCGGCTCAGCCAAATATTCGGTTTCGGCCGATTCGGCCGATACGGCCGACACTGTCTTTCGGTGGAGGATTGCCCAGCCAACATCATGGAATACAATGACCGGTTTGAATCCTTTCTCATGCACCAGATGCCCAAGAGTTTGAGGCAGTCAAACATAACGGATTACTTCGCCAAGAAGTAAAGGATCGATCGAGCTTAGTGTTGAAGTCCGATCATAGTTTTATATTGGCTTGTTTTGTACATTACCGCACTCGCTTACACATAGGCATTGAGTGGTAATCATCACCACGATGACTGTGTGTCATGTAATTTGTCACCATACCATCACCGATGGTATACGAGTTGTCTTACAGAGTTGTTCATTATCTTTACTTTTGATAAACTGATTCATAAATTCCATCTTTGCTTGATCACGTTCCAACTCACCAACTCACCCCCACCTATGCCCCGAGGATTGTGTTTTCCTTTTGGTACAATAGCCGGCTCTCACACATATGTGTCCAGGCTACGCGCAACTTCATCCTTCACCCCACAGTCATCATGAATGCTCGCATACGCGTAAGTCGTCATTTCTAAGTCGTCACTTTTTTCTCAGTCCCGATGGTGACGACTTACGCCTAGTCTACTGTATATTTATGTGTGTATGTATATATATATATATATATATATATATATATATATATATATATATATATTTATATATATATATATATATGTATATAGATATAGATATTTATATGTGTATATATTGTTACAGATTTCAGAATCTGGTCTGATGACTGCATCCACACATCCAGGTCCTCAGACAGTTATTTCCTTAAATGCATGTTCAGATTAGCCCCATCCCCATGTCTAATGGGATTTTAAATATGATGCATTGAGAAGGGTGAAGAATAGATCCCCTCTCTTATGGGAAGCTTTTTTCTTTCTTTACGACAGACACGTTTCCACATATTTCTTTCACGAGCGCTGACGCCTGCCCTTATTTTTCCTCAGCAACGTTTATACACATATTTCTTTCGTGAGCGCTAACTCCGCCTTATTTTTCCTCAGCAACGTTTCTGCACATATTTATTTCGCGAGCGCCGATCCCCGCCTTTTTCCGTGTGCACGGGTGGTCATGGTAACGGTGCGCAAGTGGGGCGGGGTGAGCTTGGGGGAACTCTGCACCTGCCGAGACGGGCCACAGATATAAAATAATTGGAGGTCCGTTCGAAGGAAGAAAGCGAGAGAGGAAGCGCGCGAGAAGCGAGTAAGAAGCGGGTGTAAGCGCGTGAAGGAAGAAAGCGAGAGAGAAAGTGCACGAGAAGAGAAGTGAGCAAGAAGCGGGCAGGTCAGGTCAGGTATGGGAGCATGTGCCAGAACAGCACGTCGCTGCGTCCACTTTCCGCCGGTACTCCAGAGGCCTCCGTCTGGCCATCCCCCAGGCAGATGCCAGGCCCATCCCCATCTCCTTGAGATGATGGTCAACCTGTTGCAACCATGAGGCACGTGGTCGACCCACTGGCCTCCTCCACTCATGAGACTCCCTCGCTGAGAGAATCTGGTGAGCAGGATCAGAGTCAGGAAAACGAGCCACATGTCCATACAGCCGCAGCTGACGCTCACGGACTATGCAGGTAACAAATCTCATCCGAGTCTCTCTCAGCAACCGCTCGTTGGACACAAAATCCGACCAGCGATAGCCAAGGATTCTCCGAAGAGACCTGGTACTAAAGGAATTAAGTCTCCGTCTCAGATCCTTGGTCAGAGTCCAGGTCTCGCACCCATAGAGCAAGACTGGAAGTACCAAGGACCTGAAGACTCGGACTTTCGTCCTCCCGCACAGGTACCGCCAGCGCCACACCCCATGATCCAGTGAATCCATGACTCCCCAGGCCCGACCCAGACGTCTATTGACCTCTGACTCGCAGCCAGCAGAGACATGAATATCACTGCCAAGGTAAGTGAATCTCTCCACGACCTCAACATCCTCACCACAAACAGACACAGACAGGACAGCAGCATCCAAGATGTCACCGAAAGCCTGGATCTTAGTTTTGACCCAAGAAACCCGTAATCCCAACGGCTCCGACTCCTCATTCAGCACCTCGAGGGCCCCCAAGAGGATGTCTAAAGTCTCCGCAAAGATGACTGCATCATCTGCAAAGTCAAGGTCCGAGATCTTGACATTCCCAAATGACGCACCGCAACTTGATCTCTCTGACATCCTCCCTAGAATCCAGTCCATACAAGTGCTGAAAAGTGTGGGGGCAAGTACACATCCCTGACGAACTCCAGTAACAACTGGAAATAAGTCAGAGATGGTACCACCACACTTCACAGCACTCTCAGTACCAGAGTAGAGTTCAGACATCAGATCGATCAGTTTTGGTGGCACCCCACGAAGACCAAGAATCCTCCAGAGGACATCCCGATTCACTGAATCGAACGCTTTACAGAGATCAACATAGGCTGCAAGCAGCCCCTGCCGAAACTCTCGTCTGCGTTCGGTGAGGACACGAAGTGCAAGGATACGGTCAATCGTTGACCTCTTTGGTGTAAAGCCTGACTGCTCTGGACGCTGGTGCTCAAGCAGATGGTGGCGAACCCTATCGAGAATTATCCGAGCAAAGACCTTGCCCGGCACTGAGAGCAGAGTCACCCCTCTGTAGTTGTTGCAGTCTTGGCGATCACCCTTCCCTTTCCAGAGAGGGACTACAAGGCCCCTCTTCCAGTCAGTTGGGATGATGCCTGTGTTCCAGGCAGAGCACAAAACTGCATGCAACGACACGAGTGCAGCATTTCCACCAGCCTTGAGAAGTTCGGCATGGATGCCACAGACCCCTGGAGCTTTGCCCCGTTTCAACTGGTTCACCGCAGCCCGTGTTTCCACAAGCGTAGGTGGACCACAGTTGATTCGAGGGTCAGCAACAGGGATTGTAACACCCTTGACGTCCAACTCGACAGTTGGGGGATCAGCCTGGTACAACAGCTCAAAGTAACCGGCCCAGCGGGCCTTCACTTCAGACTCCTCTGTCAAGAGCCTACCACTCTCTGCTCGAACTGTAGTACTCCGAGGGATGGGCTTGGATGAACGTAATGTGCGAATTCCCCTGTAAGCGGGACGAGAATCACCTGTCCACAGGTGATGCTCTTCCCCCTCACAGATTCCTCGCACATAGGCCTCCTTGTCCACCCTCAGTGCACGTACAGTTTTACGCCTCAGCTCCCTGAACAGCTCAGCTCTGCCATTCAGCCTGGCCCTGCGACTCTGGTCAATTGTATCCAGTGTCCCTTGAGAGACAAAATTCTTCTTTGCCCTGCGGTGAGCTCCAAGGCATCCACCGGCAACATCAAGGACGGTATTCTTGAAGGCGCTCCACAACTCTTCAGGACCCCCCAAAGCACCCAGAACCCCCAAGTGTCCACTCAGCCTGTTCGCAAACTCCTCAGCTACTCTCTCATCCCTGAGCTTGGCAACATCCAGCCTCGGCTGGGATGGTACCATTCTCCAGGATTTAAGGTGCAGCTTTAGAGTTGCTACAACAAGCCTGTGGTCAGTATTGAGGAACTGAGCACTCCGGTAGACCCTGCAGTTCTGGATCATCCTCCAACGACCGTCAATGAGGACATGGTCAATATCCTTTGCCACACCTCCAGCGTTGGAATACCAAGTCCAGCGATGAGCTTGTGGACACTGAAACCATGAACCAGCCACCCTAAGTCCATGACTTCTTGCAAAGTCAAGGAACTTAGTGCCATTCTGGTTCATAGTTCCTGACCCATGGGGACCAACACACACCTCATAATCGTCCCTATCAGTTCCAGTCGATGCATTGAAATCCCCCAAGATTAGAAGTGTATCTCGTCTGGGGCACTGATCAACCACAGACTCGAGTGTGGCGTAGAATGCATCCTTCACGGTGAGATCACTCGCCTCAGTCGGAGCATAAACAGATACCAGGGAAATGACACCTAAGGAGTGACGAATCCTTAATCTCATAATACGCTCGTTGACCGGTGTTACCTCAATTATCATTGGGGTCAGCTTATTGGACACAGCTACAGCAACTCCTTGGGTATGGTAACCATCAGAGCGACCAGACCAATAGTAGGTGTAGCCACCCACCATTATCTCGCCGCAATCCGGTCTCCGAACCTCAGAGAGAGCTGCAATCCCGATGTCCAAACGCTTGAGCTCAGATGATAACAGAGACAGGTGATCATCTTCTCTTAGGGATAGGACATTCCAGGCACCCACCCGAAGGGACCGCCTCAGGTTAACCCAAGGAGACCGCCATCTGGTGGACGACACCTCAGCACCACTCCGACACACTCTCCCGCAATCTGACCCAGGGATGTTACCCCGTGGTTTCCCTCCTATCAAAGATTGGGGGTCCGAAGGCTTTGCCCCAATCCCGTCATCCGGTGAGCTGCCCTGCGAAGGGAAGCTGCACAGGAGGTACTCCCACGGAGTGGGTTTTCAGATTTTTTTTTGCATTTTTGCGTTTTGCGGAATGAAGGGTTTTACGGTGGCCGGAGTGCAAATCCTGCCACCAACCTCCTAATAAGAAGTAGCCCAACTGCAGGAGGACGTCCGCAGACACAGTTGGGCACTAGATATGGATGGCCGTTGGCTCACAAGGAGCTCCTCCGCCCTTTGACAGGTTTTGTTTTTAATCCTGCTGGGTGTCCATATCCAAACACCCTCCTCACCAGAAAACCTGGTGGGGGAGACGGTTTAGTCGCCGACAACCCGACCATGGAACAGGTTAGTACAGGTTTACATGGTACCTGTAGCAGGTCACAGATCGAACCTGACCTGACCTGAGTTTCCACAAGCTTCCACACAGAAGCGGGCAAGCGAGCCAAAAAGAAAGCGAGAGTTGAAGCATGCGAGGGAAGAAGCAAGCCAGAGAGGAAGCGTGCAAGCGAGGAAGCGTGCAAGCCCACAAGTGAGCAAGCGAGCGTGTGGTACGCGTGTTGGTGTGAGCAGCACCGACAACGAGTGAGGCACGGGTCAGTCACCAACGGACCGTGTGGGTCACTGGACGTCACCAGTTTCGTGAAGTGTGAGGAGCTGCCCGTGTCGCAGCACCAGGGTCTAAACCCACGACAGACGAGCTCAGTGCCCTCCCAGATGTCGATTGGCGTTCAAGGCTGTTCGCGAGAGGGTGTACGGCAAGGCTGGGTGCTGGTGACTGACAAGACACGCACACACACATTTCAGGATTTTTTCACTTCACGGACGACTTCTCTCTGGCGAGCGAGACGACTCTTCTCCCCCCCCCCCCCCCCGAATGATCTGCTGGGTACCCTTGTCTGTGTTTAGTTGTAAGTTAGTCAACCCCCCCCCCCCCGAAAAGCATCTGCTCTCCTCTTTCCTGTCATTTTGATTGATTTTGCCTGATTAATTATTCATTTCGATTGCTTTGAAATTTATTCACTTATTTACCGAAGGAAATAGTTCTTTTTATTTATTTATTTTCTTATTAATAGATTATTTGTTGACTTCCAACCTGTCCGTGTTTGTCCTTTCCTTCCATTGGTCTAGAATTGTCCAAACCTCGATAGACTGGGAGGTAATTACCACAGATTTGACCAAAAATAGTTGGCACACACCAGCGGTTAAAACGCTCGGCCACCCCAATTAAAATCTAATCGTGATAACATTGGTGCTTTGCCGAGGGCGTGCTCCCCGCCCAGGTAACCACGTGACCTTTCCTTAAATGGCATAATTAGACGGTGGACACTGGAACTCGTGATTAACTGGGTGGTATTCGTAGTTTTAAAACAACCCACCATACCACAACGTTAATTGTGAGCGGTAGCCCCAGGTCCGGCTCTTCTGAGGACAACTGGGGATTAATCCCCCCCCCCTGAGTGATGAGCTGGTGTATCGGTACCCGTGGCCGCAACAATATATATATATATATATATATATATATATTTATGTATATATATATATATATATATATATATATATATATATATATATATATATGTATATTTATGTATATATATATATATATGTATATTTATATATATATAGATACATATATATATACATATATATACACATATATATACATACATATATATATATATATATATATATATAAATTTATATATTTATATATGTATATATATATATATATATATATATATATATATATATATATATATATATATATTTATGTATATATATATATATATATATATATATATATATATATATATATATATATATATATATATATATATATTTATGTATATATATATATATATATATATATATATATATATATATATATATATATTTATATTATATATATTTTTAGATATATATATATATATATATATATATATATATATATATATATATATATATATATATATATATATATATATATATATATATATTTATGTATGTATATATATATATATATATTTATGTATTTATATATATATATATATATATATTTATGTATGTATATATATATATATATTTATGTATGTATATATATATATATATATATATATAGAAACATAAATACATATATATATATACACATACAAATATATATATATATATCTCTTCTTCTTCTTTCGGCTGTTCCCGTTAGGGGTCGCCACAGCGGATCATCCGTATGATCCGCATAGTGATTTGGCACATGTTTTACGCCGGATGCCCTTCCTGACGCAACCCTGGTCGCCTCTTACGACACAGGGATATGGTGCACCTATTTTAACCGGGGTATACACCGGCCCAGTATACTGGTACTCATTTTACCGACCTGGGAAGGATGACAGGCTGAGTCAACCCCCTGATGTATTAATTCAGTGGTCCAACGGGGCTTGAACTCAGGACCTCTTGCATCCCAAGCCGCTGCCCTCGCCACTGCGCCAACACCAGGCTTTTATATATATATATATATATATATATATATATATATATATATATATATATATATATATATATATATATATATATATATATATATATATATATATATATATATATATATATATATATATATATATATATATATATATATATATATATATTGTTGTGGTTGACGAAATTCACAAACCACCATTCAGGTCCCTTAGGTGAGATATCTCTGTAAGTATATGTGTAGTTAGGCCCAAACCCGTTGTTTAGAGGGAATAAATGTCATTAGTCGGGCTGCGACTCTTCAGGATAGCCGTTTTTCTTTTACTATCTTTATTTTGGACCAGCCGCCATTACTACCACCACCAACCACGTCACAACGCCGCTTCACAACAACCACCAACCACAACGCCGCTTCACAACAACAACCACAAACCACAACGCCGCTTCACAACAACAACCACAACGCCGCTTCACAACAACAGCCACGACCTTTACCGTCACAACTCGCCACCATCGCACCCCCACCATTCTCGCGCCACTCGTGGGCACCGATACTGGACTCGTGCAGGGCGCGCACCGAGCAGCGTATTCAAAAACATCATGGACTTTCCGCAGAAAACGGATCAAAAACGACTCACGCCCACTTTTGTTCCGTCCAATCGGTGAGCGAGGGGTGATTTGGCCCCGCCTCCAGGGCGTTGGAGGGCGGTCGCTGTATGCAAATTCATGGATCAAAAAGCATTCACGCCCACTTTTCCTCGGGCCAATGGGGAGCCAGTTAGAGAGGTGAAGGGTCGGAGGCAGAGGGTCAAGGGTGAAAGAGCGAAGCCACGGGGCTTATATAAACGGCTGCGTTCGTCAGTAAAAGGAGTTGTGCGGAGTTCAAGAGAGTCGTCGGTGGAGCTGGAAAGAAGTGGGAGAAGTCAAGAGTGAAGAGTTGGGACGAGCCAAGAGAGGAGACGGAGAGGGCGAGTAGACGGAGCTGTGGAGAGGCGGCGGCAGCGAAGGCGGACGAGGGGGTGCTCGCGTCGGTGCCGGGAGCTGCAGAGGGAGAGGACAGCAACGCGACCGAGGTCGAGGAGGAGACGCTCGCCACGGGACCCGAGACAGGGTGATATCCTCCTTCCCCCGAGCATCAGCAACCCCCTCCTGTTTCCCCCCGCGCTGAGATAGTGCGACAAAGGGGGCCCCTTTCCCACCCCTACCAGACACTGTCCATGAGGCCCACGGAGTTGAGGCACCACCACCACTTCGCGTCTCATCATCAGACGGGTAGGCCCGACCCGGTCTCGGCCCCAGGCCCGCCTCATCCTTGAGGGTGGTTCTCTTTTCTTTTGCTTTGGGAATATGTGTTGTCGGCGCCGTCTGTGAAGTAAAATTGTATAAGTGTTACCGTGTGCCCGGTAGTCGGTTAGATCTGCATTGTTGCATTTGCTTTTTGTGTAATATTGCATTGTCTTCTTCTTTTACATGTGCTTTTGGTGGAATTGTATATGTGTGCTTTCCGTTCATCGTGAAATAAATGTGCTTCATGTTGAACTGTTTTCCCGCTTCGCTTCGTCTTTTCCTCTATTGAATCTCCATCTTGCTTCACGTAAAGGGTTGGTCGTGGGCTAAAACGCCCGATAATTAATCGAACCGTCGAGGCCGACGAATAACACCGCTCGGTTATCCCGATAGTACGGAACGGGTCGCTTAAAGTGGCCCGTGTCCGAAGTCGACCTGCGGCGAGGTGCGATCGCCCGGTCTACCCTCCGTGTGGGTACTTAGGTAGGTCGAATTTGGCGAGCAACCCTATCCCACGCGGGGGCCGATTGGCACGATCGTGGTGAGACCGAAAGGTCCACCCGTGACTAGTTCCCGGCGTTAGTCCGAGAGGGTCACGACTGGATTGTCCGTCCGGTGGGCGACGTTCCGCGATTCGAGTTACGTGGCCATCCGCACGCCGGCGGGCGCGAATCCGCAACAATATATATATATATATATATATATATATATATATATATATATATATATATATATATATATATATATATATATATATATAATATAGAGAGAGAGCCCGAGATGTGACATGACACCGACGTCATGCGCGTAGCCAAAACATCACCTCCAAAATAGGATGGCATCCATGTGCCTGATGGACAAAGGGACATGCTGTTTGATTCTGTCAGTCAGAGTCTGAGTAGTTCTGCCTACATCTCGAGCATCACACCAGCACTTGAACTCATAAATAATATTGCTATGTTTTGAGGCAGGCAGAACATCCTTCTTAACTGCAGGAATCAGATGTCGAGAGGTGAAAATCACTGTTGAACGAACATCCAGATCCGCGTTTGAGACGCATCTTTTGATTTGTTCCTCATATATTTTTGCGACATTTTCCTTTTCCAAGGAACATCAAGATTCCTCCAAGGAACATCAAGATCTTCACAAACCTGGTGTTCTCAGTGCAGTCTCCATCAGTCAGTGTTTTCCTCAGTGGGATCTCCACACACCCACTGTTGAATAGTCAACCAGCATGGTATTCTCCACACCACAGCGAGATATATTCACTCAGTGTGGGATTTCCACACCATCAGCGTTTTTCACCACGTCCTCTCTCTTGTGATCTCTCATCACGTGAGGATCGCGTGACTGCGCTGGTTGGCTGGGGAGGAGCTAGTAATTTTTCATTCATGCACCTAGCTTATGGCTGGCATGTGACTGGAACCCTTATTAATCATGCTGTGACCTTTCTCACAGTTCTGTTCTTGCTGTAATGGGGATGGGAAAACAGACAAATTACACAGGGAACATTGCAGAATGTTTGCGGGTGGGGGGTTTGACACAAACACTGGTTGTAGGAGGGGGGGAGGAGGATGACAAGAACTTCTAAACATCCCATTTGACACTGCCTCGCTAATTACAGTAATTATGTCACACTTATGCTGACATGCACGATAAAATGTATTTTTTTAAACTACAGTATTCCCCATTTGCCCCTATAATAAAGCCATTTCCATTACATAACCCTCTCCCCCCCCCCCCCTGGAAGACTCGTCCCAATTCTGGGTCAAAGGACCATGTCCAGCTGACTATTTACGATACAAACTGCTCCCCTCATAGTCTAACCCACATGCAAAAAGTTAATGCTCAAGGCTAAGTGTTGAGAAACTTTCCTATTCTCTCTCACTCTCTCACTCTCTCACTCTCTCACTCTCTCACTCTCTCACTCTCTCACTCTCACTCTCTCACTCTCTCACTCTCTCACTCTTTGCCCTCCAAAATTGCTGTATAGTGGGGCAACTTAGCTAAATATAGCATAACAATTGTGCATTTTGCGAGGAAAGCACCAAATTTGGCACACTAGTAGCCTAACATATTATGAATAGATTTGGATATTGGGCCATCTCAAATTCAGCCGCTGATGGTTGTGGCAGCCATTTCAGCAGCGGCTGAATTTAACAAATCAGCGGCTGAATTTGAGATGGCCCAATATCCAAATCTGTTCATAATATGTTAGGCTACTAGTGTGCCAAATTTGGTGCTTTCCTCACAAAATGCGCAATTGTTATGCTAAGTTGCCCCACGAGTCTAAAATTCATGCAATACATTATTTACAAATGCGTTGGGGAGTTTCTCTGAGGGGCTTCTCAATCTTTATCGCAAAAAGAGTTCACTGTTCAAAGTTCATCCCTTCCGGCAGCTCCCTAATTTATTGTTCATCAGCGCACACTGATGGAAAAGCAAGTCCATGTGTCCATGAACGCCAGTAGACAGGCCGGCATGCCGACAGGCTTGTAGGCATCCATGTGAGTAGGCTGTCAGTCAGGCAGGTGGCAGGTAGTTATGCAGGAAGGTGGTGACAGTAGCAGGCAAGACGGCTGGATTTGCCTTTAACTAATTCTTACTCTAGGTCTAACCTGTCCCACTAATCCCCCGAGACTCAAACACTATTTACTCCCCTTTGTCCCTCTAAAGTCGAAACTAACTCTTAACGGCATCTCTCCCCTTCCCGGGAGGAAGCACAGGCATGTGCAGGGACTTCAAGGCTGGAGTGACATGACCTTACCTCGATCACTGGCGGAGTGACTTTATGGGGCATGCCTTCCCCTATCTTAACATTTTGGGGCTCAGTGGGTCCATGAAAAAACAATTGCCCCACTCCTGTTCTTCCCCAATGGCCATTGAATGGTGTGAAGGAGAAACATCACTACTAACTCTAACATAGCATTTTCAGAAACACATTCATTTTACTTTTAAACCCCCCTATTGTGGTTCCAATAATCAATTTACCCGTCACTCCATGTGCTGGTGCCATCCTTAAGTTTTGGGCCTCGCCCTCAAATTTTCATACTTGTGCTCCAGCACAATTTCCCAGCTTGGCAGCGTGGATCCAATTTGCCTTACCAGCCTCGACTCTCTCCTGTATCGCCCGAGTCCTGGGGACCCTCCGCGAGCATCTTCACATGCTCTCGAACGAACTGTGCAGTCCTGGGTCAGGTATTCCCACCATGGGTCTGGTACTCCCAGCACCCGTTGTGCCCTTTTGGCACTCTCACCTCAGGCCCTCCCTGGGCACCTGGGCTTCCTAATTGATTGCCCACCTAGTTATTAACATGTAAGGCCTTAGCATGAACTGACTATGCGTTCATGCAAGATAGATCATTTTTACGTGCAACAAAGACTTTGTGTTTAAGGTACATTGTCCTGTTTTTGTATGCCGTTGGAAGGCGGGGTTGTTTGCAGTCGAGGTTGTTTAGGTTAAGGATGTCATGTGATCTGTCCTTCCTGTCTGAACCTGGGAGGGCCAGGTGAGGTATAGCAATGGTAGCCCAAGAGCATCATTTATGAGGTTTCCACCAGTACATTTGGTTTTATGTCACTCCCTTCTCTCCCCTTCTGACAGATGAGCAGGCTCAATGTTTCTATGTCAATATCAGTATGAACGTCATCCCCCTGGGTTGGGACTCTAGGTAGTCTGCCCCAAGGTGGCAGCAATGCAGCTCACCATTAGCCCATCCCCATCTCCTGCAAGCAAGATTGAGCACTGATATTGGCCAGAGCTACGTAGAGACCTCCAGGCTACCGAGGGAAGATGATGCCACATTGGGAGGTGGGTGCGGGGGGGTAGGAGAGGAAATGAGAGGGAAGAATGGGAGGGCATGATATCACCACCAGAGAAAGGAGATTCTTCTATTTTCCCTGGGATACTTCTTGGTACCAGACTGCTGTGATTTCATTGCAATCTGGTCAGGATGGGCCTACTGTGATCCTCTTCTTGCTGTTCCTTCAAGGATGCTTGAGCCTTTTAAAACACCTTGCACGGTTCTGTGTGAATGCTTGAGTTTGTGTTTGTGTTTGGGCCCTCAGTGGCGTTCGTTTCATTGTAATTGAAGGATTCATCGATTCCTATTTTTATTTTTTATTTTTTTAAATTTTCTTTCATTGTCTGTCTCTTGTCCTGCTTGACGTGTTGGATTATGGGTCTCATGCCTGGGTCCTGATTACTTCATAAATCCTTATTCCATAAGACTGCACATGCTTACTCCGTCCTCCGCCTCCAACTCATTTCGGCATCATTGGACTTCCGTGGGGGATCGCTAAATTAGTGAGGGGTAAATGGAGAATATCCGTCGTTTGGACCAGCATGACATACGAGACGTTGCAACATTTAAAGATACGTGGCCTATCTCTTCGGGGATGTGGGTCCTTTCAAATGTATCACCCCAAAATTGGCATGAAGCTGGCCATTCACAGTAGTAGTATCTTCCAGCGTGGACATTCATCTCTCACACTACATTGGTGTTGAGTAGGACCGACATTTACGTGTATGCTTGTATACACATTGTATGCATTCATCAATCCGATCCTTATCAACCTTTAAATGTGCAGGCTTCTCACTTGCATTCCTTTGTCTCTCTTTTTCCCTGCCTGTGGAATTGCTTCGTTGTTGTTGTTGTTGTTGTTGTTGTTGTTGTTGTTGTTGTTGTTGTTAGTCCTCCCTGCCATGTTTTGGGCTCTGCCACAGTCCACAGTCCACATGGATGGGGAGGAGGGTTAGCGGGTACTGTCAGAACTCCCAACTCAGGGGGTTTTACTGAGTTGAGTTGTTTCGGGACATTAATTTACAGTATGACCAGGATGCCGGTGACATAGCCTAGTCTTTGAAGAAAGCATCTTGGGGTATTTGATGTCAACCAGCAATCAATGCTGGCAGAGAATGTCCCCAGCTGAATTCACAATCAACATACAGAGCACTTTTTGATGCAGTGCTCTGCCAATGAAGCACCAGTCCAACAGTTTTATTGTCAGTTTGAGAATCAAATCGAGAACTATAACGAGCACTCATAGAGCGCATATCTTCGCCACCACTACTTTTTTTTGTTCTTGGTATGAGTGTGGGGAACTGGTTTCATATGAATGGTCTTATGACACAAACCACATATCTATAATGTCATGACCCCCCCCCCGACTTTTGGGGGCTACGGACTAAACAACAATCAACTCACGTCGTTTTGGCGAGTCTTCACTCGCAAGCTCGGTGAATGCAACGTTTCAACAAGAGAAGGTAATCTCGTTTGATGCTGGTTTCATGAAAATCGAATAAGAATTGACTGAGTTATGCCGAAAACCGCATATTTTTCAAGGGTGTGACCCCCCCCCGACATTTTACCCCAACCGGTGACATGTGTTATGACGTCATTGTGTCACAAGATTGGGCATTAAATTCTGAACATTTTGGTGCTGGGTTCATGTAAAGCGGACAAGAATTGACCGCGTTATGACAAAAACCGCATATTTTTCAAGGTCGTGACCCCCCTGACCTTTGACCCCTAACCGGTAACAAGAGTATGGGCGTCATTGTGTCATATTGCATATCACAAGATGAGGCGTTGAATTCTGAACATTTTGGCGTTAGTTGCATGCAAATTGAATAAAAATTGACCGTGTTATCGTAAAAAGACGATTTTGACCTTTTCGTGACCTTGACCTTTGACCCGAACGATCCCAAAATCTAATCGAATGCTTCCTGGCTAATAACCAATCATCCCACCAAATTTCATGCAATTCGGTTTCATACTTTTTGAGTTATACGAATCACAAGATTACAAATAAATAAATAAATACACGCCAACCAAAACATAACCTTTCGCAGAATGCGAGGGTAACAAATGGTTCAAAAGCAAGTTCATTAGCTCTGTGCCATCCTTACCTTGCCTCGCCATGCCTATGTTTGTCTCATCATGATCCTGCACTGATTCAAGGTTACATCTCACTGGCCTCTCATGTAATTTCTCATTGCCATTGATTATGTTTTTTTTGTTTGTTTGTTTTGCTTACCTGGCCATACCACACCTTTTCTTACAACGTGCAATACTTTGGAGGTGAGAATGAGCAATCAATATTCATCGAAGATCAAACTGTTCAGAGAAGACAAGGGCAGTATTATATATATATATATATATATATATATATATATATATATATATATATATATATATATATATATATATATATATATATATATATATATATATATATATTGTTGGTTTGACTTGACAGCAATTCCATCTCAGATTATTGCTCATTCGAGAAAATTTTCCTTACGGGCGGGCGTACGGCCCCGACTAAAGGCAGAAGTCACAAAGATTGGCAAAACCCAGGTTGGCAATTTTTATCACACCGCATGGATATTTTACAATTTTATTATTCATTTGGGCTTTCATTAGTTTTTGCAAGAATTGAAAATTAATTTAGTCTGAATTATTGTTTATATTGTAATCCTGTGATCAAATCCAAGCTTGCATGAGCATGGTTGGGGTTATCTCACTTAGAGTTGATATAAGGTATAAATATAAATTGTCAGGTTCAGTATGTATAATGATTGTCATCGCCGTCGTTCAAATGGAGCATGTGGCTGCAGGATGGCATCGGTTCTTGCAGGAATGCAGCAGTGCCGCTGATGCAGTGCCCCCTTTTGTTTAGAGCAGGAATTTGGACTCTGGCCGGGGTGTCGGCGATAACTCGCCCACTCTTCGCAAAGGACACCGTGGGATCTTTAATGTCCACCAACTCATGCCGGCAGACAGGACATCCAGTTTAACAGCCATCAAAAGGACGGCACACACACTGATGCCTCACCCTGCCTGTGAATCACCAAGATGGCAATTTGTACCCGGGCCGAGATTCGAACCCAGGCTGGACAGCTTAGAGGAGAGTGTTGTATAATGATAAATGCTGAAGACAAATTAATTCACCCAATGAGCAAGAGCAGTGAGCAGCGCATCCCCAGTTCATTGATTAATTATGCTCACCCAAAATGAGCCCCACTGGGAGTCAAACTGCATGCTGCAGTGGTGATAATATTATAAGGCAATTGGTTAAGATTAAGACATTTATTGGAGTATATCAGGTCCTGCAAACATGGAATTTTCTCATATTCCTCATTAAGTTGCTTTGTTAACTTTTGTTAAATCGAATTTGTTAACAATATAGAGCAGAAAAATATGTAGTCAACAATGGCACTGTTATATTGTTTAATATCAAAATTAATTAGCCAAATCCAGGGTGTTTCAACAGGAGTGATTCAACTTTAAATATTTATTTACAAAGAAACAGAAACCGCAGGAATGTGAACCAAACATTTTTTTAAAGCTTATGACATGGTATTTTCTATCACTGATTACTATTGCAGTAAGTCACTGCTAGAGTTAGTGAGAGCCCAAAGTCTGAAATTGGCATTTGCGCAAAATCCTTGTAATTGACGTTCTCGATGTGTGCCCCTCCGCAGTTCAGACAGGCATTGATCCTGACTCCAAAGTTCTGTCAAACTTTACTGTAGGTCTCGTATGGCACTGCCTGGAGGTAGTCTGACACCTCCTGCTTCAGATCATCCAGTGTGGCAGGGCGGTTGACATAGACAGAGCCCTTGGCAGCCCCCCCAGAACCAGTATTCCAGAGGGTTCAAGTCTGGGCTCTGGGATGCCCAGTCATGAGCGGTACCCAGAGCAACAAGGCTGTTTCTGAAGAGCTGCCACAGGAAAGTGATGGCATCACCAGCTGTGTGGGGGGGGGGGGGTGCACCATCCTGCTTAAACCAGGTCATGCTGTGCTGGTTTGGGGTGACTTTTTGGGCGAGATCATTATGGAACTTCTGGAGCATGGCCCGGTAGTGCTCATCGTTGGTCGTCACCATCCTGCTGTTGTGATTCTCAAACCAGTAAGGCCCTAGCGTTCCCCATCTGGCATTGAAGTTGCAGAAGCATGTGACATTAGGCCCTTTCAGGTACCTATCTCAGGTGGTTCTGCCCCCCAGAAAATGTTGTGGTTGTTGATGACAAGTGGAAATGGGCTTCATCAATGAACCACATCAAGTTGATCCAGTTTGGCTCAGTGACAGGATGGAGTGGTACCCAATTGCACATATCAAGTCTCCTCATGTCATCTTGACTCAGTTTATGCCTATAGAGATGATGTATGAGAAAAGTTTCAGTTCCTTAGTGAGGATGCGCCAGACTGATGTTGGTTTGATGCCTAGCTCCCGGGAGCGCCGGTGGTGGGACTTCTTGGGACTGTCGACTACAGAATCCTGCATGGCGTCGATGTTGGCTTGGCTCTTGGTTACTGATGCTGGCCTGCCACTGTTGCCCTTGCTCTGGTTGTGCACTGTACCATTGTGCTCAAAATGTTTCATAATACATTGAACGGCACAACTTGTGGGTCCATCACATGTTCTGGGGTCGTATTCCCGGTAGAACCTCCGGCGGGTGTCTACATATAATTTAGTCTCGTACCACAGAGCCACCACTTTTGTCTTCTGATTCACTGTCAATGGCATAGTTGAGCTATGGAGCTAGAAATCCCAGGGAACAAACACCACGATAACACCACCAAACCCTGAAAAGGAAAACGGTATCAGTCAAAAAACAAAGAAATGGCAGGAATTCAAAGTTGTATCAATCTTTTTGAAACACCCTGTATGACCGTGTTTTTAGAAATAGTCCTGCGTCAACTTCAACTAACCAACCTCCTCACTTAGATCACTGTAAAAAAAAATTGTTTCTTTCATCAGGGAAGTTAACCATAAATAATTATCTGACCAAGAGCTGTAAGTGAGCAAATCTAACCTCACGCAATGATAACAGATTTGCCTATGTCCTTAAATTACTAAAGTGTGTTGCCACTTCTCGTAACCTCTAGATTAACCCTCGCCTCTGCCCCCCCCACCACCACCAACTTCTCTGACTTGGTGGTTCAGCTCCGATAACTCCAGCATATTATTGTTGCGAGATGCAATGCGTTAAGCTTAAATAGCAGCAGCTGAAATTTGCCAAAGTGATCTGATTTAAGTCAATAATATTTTTGAATTGATTTCATCTCTTCACCGATCATTGTACCTCTTTGCCTTCACAAAGCAATTTTAAATGTTTTGTTTTCTTGTATGACGTCACTTTTCCAAAGCATCGATTTGGTGTTTGTTTCCAAAAGTCTGTAAAATGTGGTGCATCATGAAAGTTTTGTGCAACCTTTGATAAACAAAGACCAAAGTACAATGCTTTCCATCATTATTGTATCAGGAAATTTATAAATGTTGTGATACAAATCAACAATTGAAAGTAATTTATTCACCAATCCCATTCCCTTTATGCCTGGTGTTGGCTTAATTGTTAGGGTGGTGGGCTTTGGATCTTAGAGTCCTGAGTTCAAATCCCGCTCAGCTGTTGAATTAATACCAGGTGGGGTTAATTCGGCCTGTCATCCTTCCGAGGTCGGCAAAATGAGTGCCAGCATGCTGGTATACTGTGTCGGAGTGGTGACCCGTCCAGGATTGTGCCCAAATAACCAAGGAGACTGCTTCGGCAGCACCAACGCTCTGCACAGAGTATGGTCTCAATCTCCTCCTCCTCCTCCATTCCCTTTAATGCTGAGTAATTATATAATGTAACAGTTATTAAATATTCTTACCCTCATTCATTTCACCGTACTTTGATTTGTGGGTTTGGCAGGATAGCTTAGATTCTAGAGGTGGGTTCTAATCTGGGCCCAGTTATAAACTGCCATCCTGGTGTTTCACAGGCAAGGCGAGGCAACAATGTGTGTGTGTGCCGTCCCTCGGATGGATGTTAAACTTAAACCGGGTGTCCCATCTGCCAGCCTTACTTGGACGTTAAAGATCCTACAGTGTCCTTTATGAAGATTCGTCGAGATATCACGGGCACCATGAACAAAATACAAATTCCTACACTCAATCGAGTAGTCTGCATCGGAGTAGCAACCCGTCTGCGGTTCGTCCTAGTCTTGAAACATTTCTCGCTTAGTTATGATACGCCTTGGCAGAGGTATGTGCACTTCCGAGTACTGTTATAGTTTATTTGTGTATTTCAATAATATTTGTTTTATGATTTGACCTCGTTTTTTTAATGAATTAAATTCCTTTCTACTATGTCATTCCTTCGTTGTCTTTTCTCCGCTTTGTATATCTCACAAAGTGTTTGTAAAACGTTAGTCCTAAAAGCAAAAGCTTTATTATTATTATTATTATTATTATTTTTTAGTGTTGAAATCCTGTATTTTCCTTTTGGCCTTTAAGATGGAAATTTATATAATCTGTTTTCTTTAAAAAAAAAAAAAATTCTACAAGAGTGAGGGTCATAGAAGAGTAAGGATGAACTGACAGTGGGGGTAGCTGCGAAACAATTTGGCACAACCAGCAAACGAATGAACGAACAGGAAATTAAGATAGAGAGGAGAGGAAACACTGAAACCGGCAAGTATGAGGGTTGGGATAGGAAGGGTTAATGGGGGAAATAAAGATTGTGGATCAGGACAGGGACTGGCATAAGGTGGTAGTGAGGGAAGAGTGAGACAGAACAGCCTCTAGAAGTATGGAAGAAGTGAGGAATAAAGGGGTGTGCAGTCAGCCTGGATTTTAGAAATTTAACTAGAAGAACGCGTGCATCCTGGAGTTTCTGTGGAGGGTCGAAGGATTGAGAGAGTGAAGGGAGCAATGTTGGAGAATAGACGCTAGAAATGAAAGACCACAGACCTGCCTTGATGTGAGAGCAACAAAACTTGCGTTTCAGTCTCGTTGAGGGAAATTCCAATAAATGTTGAAAGCCCTTGATTTTCAAAGTCCACAACATGTAATGGTGTACTTCTGATTAATTTTGTATTAAAATTACATTGTGGTATATTATTACACCATTCTTAGCCTGGTGTTGGCTTAGTGGCTTGGGTAGCTGGCTTAGATTACTAGGGTCCTGAGTTTGAGCCCAATTGGCTGCTGAATTAACACCAGATGGGATTGACTCAACCTGTCATCCTTCCGAGGTCAGCGAAATGAGTACAAATGTACTGGTAGAGTGGCACAGCATCAGCGGCACAGCTGCGCTTCCAATAAATGATGGCTACCTGGCAGCCAAGCAGCCATACGCAAGAGCAGAACACCATTCTTCAACGTGTTTTAAAATTTTCTGCAATTTGGTCCATGTATATGCTGCAGCACCTGGCCGCAGATTTGTATAAATTCTGGAGGCATCGTGTCAACATTGCAAACACAATCTGATTTAATAATTTTATTCTGTTAACTCATCCAATTTTATTAAAGGTATACAATTTCCTATTCCTTAACGTCTCTGTCCATTCAGGGTAAAATGTCCTGGCATTTGGTGTTGAATGCATGAAATATATAATTGTTCAACGATTAATTCCTGACTCAGAAATACCAACATGATTGCAAAATCGAGTGTAATTGAAGGTAAGGTGGATGAGAAGTAGAGAAAGCTTCTTGTAAAGGGATAGATCGAGTGAGTGAGCAAGTTAGGGTGAGGCCTGGAACCAGCAGGACTTCCACTGTGGCAGCCCCTCAGTACAAAGGTGGCTAAGGGAAGGCCCGTGCTTGGCTTTTCAGTCCGAATAGGACCATTGAAGGGGAGCTTCTTGTAAAGGATATAATAGCCTTGCTTGTTCATCGCGCTTACCCTCTTGAAAGTGGCTTTCTTTCTATCCCCCGGCTGCTCTACAAGAATCAACCTTGCCCTGTCCCCCCCCCCCCTTGGTCCTTGTATTTTGTTTTTACCACCCCTCACCATATCCTTGCCATTTTCTTCCTACATCACCCACTTTAAACTTGCAGTCCCTCCTGCTTTCTCTGACTCGAATCTCTAGTTCCCTTTTCCTTATCATTTTCTTGTTTTTCTACTGTTTTCCTCTCCTTTTGAAAAGCTTTTCTGGTCTTTCTTTTTGGCATTTTCTCACTCTCTCTCTCTCTCTCTCTCTGTTCTATTCAAATGTTCACATCTTCTTCTCCATATTTATTTCAGTATGTCCTTTTAAAATTTTTACTTTCCATGCACTTTCATCCTTTCATTCCTTATTTTCTTTTCTCTTCTTCTGCCTACTACTCCCCCATATCTCACTCTCGCCCATATCTACCGCCCCTGTTTCTCACTTCCCTTTGCCCACCCTTTTCTCCCTCCGAGCTTCGCTTTTCTTGTTCACGCTTTGGGTCAAGACTTGTCTGTGCTTTTGTGGACCTCACAAAGGCTTGGCTCACGGGCACGGGGGGGAACAGCACAAAAGCCGCCAGTGCCTAGCCATCCATCTCGCAGCCCGGAGCGGTGATCGTGCCCAGCCTCTCGCTTGGCCGGAAAAAATTAAGGACAGAGGGGGAGAGGGGACCGAGGAGGTAGGGTTGGTGGTGCAGGAGAAAGCCTGGTGATAAAGAATCACAACGGCACGAAGGCGGTTGTTGGGGTGCAAGGCGGGGGCGACGTAATCTGGCTGTGAAAAGCAACGAATGTTAGGCTGAGGCTAGGTGGGGAGAGAGGAAGGCTGGGGGCGGGGAAGCGAGGTTTTATTTATTTTCTTCCAAGCGGAATAAAAAAATCGTGAAAAAGCAATCGGGGCGCGCGCGTGGCTGGCGCATTAGTTGGGGGCTGGGGTTTAGGCAGGACACAGAGAGCCCAAGCAGAGAACAAGGGGCAGGGGCAGCAGCATGGAAGAGGATGTGGGGAGTTTATTCCAAAGCAAAAGCTGCTTGAGCAGGTGATGAATCTTGAAACCATTTTGAACATTTCTTCATCCACTAGTGACCAACTGCTTTTGTGTGGCCAGTTTGCTTTTGCAAGATTGCCGAAAGCCAAAAGCACCTGTTTCATTCGCACATCCCTCCCGCCCCCTTACTCCCCCTGGGGCATGTACGATTCTCGAAGGCCCGACCATAAAGCTTTTGGGCACTCAGTTGTATCATCACCTGTTCCCTGGGTGTGACATTCCCAATGTGTTCCATGTGACTAACTGTCCCACTGCTGTTTTCACTGACGACCTCCACCACCGAAGGTGAAGGAGGTTATGATTTCACCCTTTTCTGTTTTTCTGTTTGTCTGTTTGTCTGTTTGTGTGCAGGGTATCTGAAAAAAATTGTGAACGGATCCGGATTAAATTTTGTGGACAGGTCTGGTGTGTGACAAGGATGAACCGATTCAATTTTGGTGAAGATCCGGATTCAGATCCGGATACTAGAATTTAAGTGATTCTTCACCATTGAGAGATCATGCTAAACCGATATATAGCACGATATCTCAAAACGTTTTGGACGGATTGGGATGAAACTTGGTGGACATGTTGGGTGTGTTGCAAGGACGAATTGATTCGATTTTGGTGAAGATCCGAATCCAGATCTGGATACAATAATTATTTAATTTTAAAAGTGATTCTTCTCCATTGAGAGATAGGGCCAAAAGCTATATCGTACTGTATAACATGATATTTCAAAAATGTAATGGGCCCGATATGTTCTCGTGGATTGGGCATCACGTGGTGGAGATATGTGCTCTACCGAGTGCCCTTCTAATCCTTTTAATTTTTTTACTTCACTTATTACATTTTTCCTGTTTAATTATTTTTGTTGCTTATACTTTGGTGATAAGTTGGTGCTTCAGTCATGATTCCGTGTATATGTTATTAAAAATAAATTAATCTGTGAAGTTATTTCTGATCATTTCTTCTTCGCTTAGCCTGGTGTTGGCTTAGTGGTTAGGATGGTGGCTTGGGATCCCAGGGTCCTGAGTTCAAGCCCCGTTGGCTGCTGAATTAACACCAGGGGGTTGACTCAGCCTGTCATCCTTCCGAGGTCGGCGAAATGAGTGCCAGTGTACTGGTCCCGGTGTATGCCCCGGCTAGAATAGGTGTACCATATCCCTGTGTGTCGTAAGAGGCGACCAGGGTTGGCGTCAGGAAGGGCATCCGGCCATAAAACATTGCCTCAAGAAAAAGCCAAACCCCTGCACAGCAGGGAAAAATGGCTGTAAAAACGGTCATATTTTTATTTTTTATTTCTTCTTCGCTTCTTCAGCATCCTATAGTGTGTATATTCAGCTCCTCAGAAAAATTGGGCAAAGATTCAATGTTGCAGAACAAACATTATAACTCGGCACATGGGTCCAATCGTGATCGGCTATGACTTATTGTTTCAAAAGCCAAAAGCCGAGTCCATCGCAGCAAACTGTCATGTCTTTCCTTCTTTTTTTTCCACTTTAAGCAAACATAATTGTCATAATCAGATAATACTTTACTTTTTATATTTTTATTCGACAAGTAGGTTGCAGTAACCAACCATTTTCTGGCCAAACAATAAGCAGAGTGAAAGATGTGATGACGTTGGGTAAGGAATTAGGCTGACAGGGTGCATTGATTGAGCAATGACGTCAGGTTTTACGGGTCGATGAGTGCGGAGAAAACCGAAATGTGACATGCTCGAGTGCACGGTATAAGGCTTTGACATGAGCAAAAAAACGAATATTTCAAGGTGTAAACGGAATTTCATGTTGCTGTAAACGAATCGTATCAACATCATTTAATTTAGCCTTCAATCCTGTCAATAGACTTGAACGTTAAATATATCCTCGTTTAAATAAATACCAGGTAATAGGCGTCGACAACGATCCTTGACCATGTTGACGAAACGAGGCCCTTGTGCGAATGAGATGAAAAAGGACAAGTTGACTAAATATGAAATGTGCACAATGGTGAAAGCTAGCTTCATGCAAAGTTCCATGATTGGATGGAAAATGTGGCCAGCATTCCAAAAAATCAGTTTTCCGCAAGCATGGATTGCAGTACTCCTATATACCACAACATATTGTTACGGATTTGGAATTCGATTGCACACAACATACAGGTTCCTTTAGTCGGCTATGTCGATAAGTGCTTGTTCCCTAGATAGCTCACCTTCCATTGTTTAAATGTTTAGAAATCGATTAGATGCGCTGTGGATCGATTTAATAGTTAGGGAGCGAACAATGGAGACGTCCCTCCCCCTCTTCTGCGAAGAGGAAGAAGAGCCCTGCCGTCCCGTGATTCATGACGTCAACAACTCCCTCCCACCCGGGGTTGAGCGGGGGATGGATCACGAGAGCATGAGTCATGCCGGGCATGGGGGAGGGGGCGGAGAAGGATAAAGAGGAGATCCTTTCTTTGTTCGGGTTCGTGTGGTTGTTCAGCAGGCCGTCGGGTCCTGCTTGGTTCAGTAGAGCTTTGGCCATGACTTGGCTCGGGTGGAGACTTTTTGGAGAGCTGCTTTGTTTGGAAGAGAGTTGAGCCGGTTGCTCGACTCGAGCTGCGAGTGGTGGCTTCTTCTTCTTGGTTCGTGGAGCTCTTTGTTCTCCGTTTGGTTCCCGGCTTGGTGCGACTCGTCGGCCTCTTCTTGGAGGTGGTTCCTTGGGGAAGCGACGCATCGACAGGAAGGATCGGCACCTCGTCTCACCAGCACGTGTTGAGAAGCGCGGGAGGATTCGCGGGAGCTCGGGAAGGATCGCGGCTCATGGCGATTGAATTCAGCTCGCTCTCGCTGGAGCATGGGTCCGAACAACTCGAAGACCACACGAGGTGAAGAGGTTCGAGATAGGCTCTGGGTTTCAGCTCACCTGTCATCCGAGCTGGAGCCCGTTATTAAAGGCCTCAGCCACCATTTCTTGGGTGTGTGTGTGTGCGTACGTGTGGGCCCGTGTCTACTAAGTAGTAAAACCTGTTAAGTGATTGTGTAGAATGGTTGTAGTTCTCCTGTCATGCGTGTTGGCCTTGTATAATTGCATACGTGTTCGGCCTTGCATAACTACATACCTGCATGACTGCATCATTGTTTACGTGTGCTTTGTAAATAAATTTGCTTGTTCAAATGTTAACCCATTCATTGCGTCCTCTTCCCTTAATTGAGCTGCCATCTTGCACTCGGAATATAGTTGGTTTTTAAATAGCAAGTGATTGGATCCAACGGGACTGAGCGATAATACCCCGCTCGGTTATCTCAAAAAGAAGCAAGCTGCTTAAGCGGCTCGTTTCCAAGCGGTCCCGTTGAGGTACAATCTCTCGGTAACCTACCCGCGCGAATAATTAGGTAAGTCGAAGATTTGGCGATCGGACCCTGTAGTGCGGGTAGAGTGCGGACAAGGTTGTGATGTGGTTAAAAACACACCCGTGGCTGGTTTTCGGCGTTGATCCGGAAAGCCGTGACTGGATTGTCCGTTCGGTGCGCGAGGCGGCCGCTATTGGTTAAAGGCGGTCGCTCGCACGCCGGCAGGCGAGAATCTACAACAATATTCTGAGTTTGTTTAGCGTATGAATGCAGGGTGATCCTAAAGTACTGGGTGTTTCATGTACCAGGAATAGGAGGTCGTCCTCGGCTGAATTAAAAAGAAGTTGCAACTTCATGTTTTAAAACTTCCACCTTTTTATTCCATGTGATGATTAGAAAGTTTAGATTGAAGATCACTTCCGTGGGCGATATCACTGGTGACATCAAAAATTTCTTTCAAACTTGGAAAACATTAATATCGATGTTGTTTTCTGTATTTGAAAATAACCTTTGTAAATAGGTACTTTAGTTTCCTCCTATTAACAATATAGGTACTGCTGGAATATTATGGCGAGCTATAGTACAATGTTGCATTCAATCAACTGATTGATTCACACCAAATTTTGCTCAATTCAGTTGTAGATCAATCTCATTCATCCATTAAATATTTCTTCACGAGAATAGCTTAATTTTAGTTTAAAGCTGCACTTGTGTAAGATTTAGCTAATTTTATCTACAGATTCTATATAAACAAGTTAGAAAAAACGTTTTATAAAAGTGGAAAAACATGTAGGGATGGCATATCCAAAAAACAACCAAACAAGGTGGGAAGGAATGACAAGGGAGCAATGACATCACAATACAACACCACAATCATTTTACGGATTGTCATCACAACATCCTTTGACATTTTCTCACTCGTTTAACTCGATTTACCCGATCTGGATGGCAATGACGTCATCATCTCGTAAATTATTTTGAGGGACAAGGGATACACAAGGGTATAAAATAATTTATAGCAAAATTTTGGAAGGGTGAGAGGTGGTATAATGGGTACAGAAAAGATCAAGGTGTTGGATGGGGGATGACTTGAGATGGAAGTGAACAAATGCCTTGAAGACCTGGAGGGAAGAATGTGATTAAATAGAGTATGGAAGATGGCTTCACAAACAAAAAAAGGAAAGGAATAAATGAGTGAGTGGAGGTGAGCAGTGGTTCTGGATTGAGGTTGTTTCACTAGGAAGGGGTTGCTGGTGGACCATGTGCATCCTGGAGGGGGGGGGAGGACAAAGCACAGAGAGGCCAGAGGGTGCAAGACCAGAAATGAGGCAGAAGAAGACAGAGAGAGACCACCAAACTGTCAGTGATGGTGAAATGTAGGCCCGTAGACTCAGCTTCATCGCAAAACACGTGGAACAAACAATCCAACACGTGGAACATGTCTTTCAATCCAGACAAATCTCACACTCTCACTATGTCTCTTCGAAAGGACCGTTTACAAAACCCCCCCATCCACTTTCTCAACAATCCTCTGGAAGAAGTCTTTTCTTTCAAGCTTCTGGGTCTCACTATCTGCCATGACCTTTCCTGGGAAAGTCACATTTCCAACCTTGCCTCAAAAGCCAGTCGCCGACTGGGAATCCTCCGTCGTGCAAAGTCCTTCCTCGGCCCTCTTGAGCTCCTGACTACTTACAAAGCTTTTGTCCGTAGCCTGATGGAGTACTGCTCTCCCCTCTGGGCTGGTGCTCCTGCCTCCCACCTTTCTCGGCTTCACGCTGTCGAAACCAGGGCTTTTAAGATCATTGGCATCTCCCGCAATGAAGCTGAGTCTTTGGGCCTCTCACTCAATCACCGCAGGTTGGTCGGTGGTCTTTCTGTCTTCTACCGACTCCTCTCCAGCCTAGCCCCCCCTGCTCTCTCTGCGATTTGTCCCAACCACATTTCCACAGGGCGCTCAAGGTCCGCCAACAACCCCCTTCTGGTAAAACTACCAAAATCACGAATCACTGCTCATCTTCACTCTTTCATTCCTCTTTTTTCCCGCCTTTGGAATAAAGTTCCTCACTCTATTCTTTCCCATTCTTCCCTCCAGGCTTTCAAAACAGCTGTTCACCACCACCTCTTATCTTCCCCCATCCAAATCCTCGATCTTTTCTACCCCCGATAATCCACCCAAGCCCACTTCCTTCAATTCTCCTGCTTTCCTTCCTGAAAGTCCCTGTAATGTCCATCTTCTCTTCGCCATGTTCCCTGTCCCATCCCCATCCCTCTCCCTTCCACAGTTCACCTAATGTGTCTGTTCCCCACTGTTTTGTCCCTTCCACTCCCGCCCCTCTTGTCTCATGCCTCCTTGCTGTGAGTTGTGTGTTAGCTCTCATACGAGCCTCGACCAAGGTATACAAAAAAAAAAAAAAAAAAAAAAAAAGATTTCAATGATTTTGAAAGCCTTGGTGTACCATTGTGGTGAAAAGTATTGACACCCTGGCAGTTTTTTTCCCAATAATGCACCATTTCTTCCAGAAAATAGTTGAAATTAAAAAAATATTTTGGTATCCATATATGTATTTCTTTGGTTTGCAGTAGAAAAAAACCCCCAAAACGCTGAAAAAAAAGGACTACATCTTAGCTTATTCCGCACTGGAATCCTAAAATGGCCCAGGCAATATTATTGGCACCTTTTAGAAGTTGTTAGAAATAATTAGATTTCAAGCAAGTGATTCTCCTTTACTTTGGAAAACCTGATCAAAGATTGCAGCGAAGGATTGTTCGAATGGTGGAGAAAGCACCTCGATCAACTGCCAAACAGATTCAAGCTGACCTTCAGATATAAGGTATGACAGTCTGACAGCACCATCCGTTGCCAACTCAATGAAAGGGGGTTCGATGGAAGAAGACACAGGAGGACTCCACTGATGAGAGAGAGACAAAAGAAAGCCCGACTGGAGTTTTCCAAAACACACCTCAACAAGCCAAAATCCTTCTGGGAGAATGTCCTGTGGACAGATGAGACCAAATTAGAGCTTTTTTGGTGAAGCACTCATCTCTATGCTTACAGAAAACAAAATGAAGCCTTCAGAGAAAAGAAAACCTTCCCTACAGTCAAACATGGAGGATGTTCAGTGATGTTTTGGGGTTGCTGTGCTGCCTCTGCCACTGGGTGTCTTGAATCTGTGCATGGCATCATGAAATCAGGAGATTACCAAGGCATTTTGGAGTGAAATGTTCAACCCAGTGACAGAAAGTTGGGTCTCTGTCGAAGGTCGTGGGTCTTGCAGCAGGACAATGACTCCAAACACACTTCAAAAAACACCCAGGAATGGTTCAACACAAAACGCTGGACTGTTCTGAAGTGGCCAGCAATGAGTCCAGATCTAAATCCCGTTGAACACCTGTGGGAAGATCTGAAAACAGCAGTTGGGAGAAGGCACCCTTCAAATCTAGGAGAACTGGAGCAGTTTGTACAAGAAGAGTGGGTCAACATGCCAGTAGAGAGGTGTAGGAAGTTCATTCATGACTATAGGAAGTGCTTGACTGTAGTTATTTTGTCCAAAGGTTGTGCTACCAAATATTAAGTCTGGGGTGTCAATAATTTCGTCAATGCCATTTCTTTTTATTTTCTTATTTGAAATGAAATATTAAGTTCTGAATCAAAAACTAAAGGTACTGTAAGATTAACAGTGAAACATAGAATAGAATTATGGAGACCAAATACTTTTGTCAATTTCAACTTTTTTGTTTTTGAGAAAATTGTGAGTTATTTGAAAAAAGTGGAAGGGTGCCAATATTTTTGGCTACGACTGTACACGGGGAACTCTGCAACCCCCACCCACTCAGCGATATACACTGCCTACAGAAAGTATTCACACCCTTCAACTTTTGTTGCATTTTGTTTTGTTGCAGCCTGAATTTAAAATGGGTTAAATTTTAATTTTTTGTCACCTATCTACACAAAATACCCCATTATAACAAAGTGAAAACATGATTTTAGAAATTTTTGCAAATTAATTAAAAATGAAAAGCTGAAATATCTTGCGTCAATAAGTATTCAACCTCTTTGCTATAACACTCTAAATTAAACTCAGGTGCATCCAATTTCCTTTTATCATCCTTGAGATATCTCTACAACTTGATTGGAGTCCAACTGTGGCCAATTCAATTGATTGGACATGATTAGAAAGAAACACACCTTTCTATTGTAAGGTCCCACAGTTGACGATGCATGTCAGAGGAGAAACTCGATCATGAGTGCAAGGTGGTGTCCGTAGAACTCCGAGATAGAATTGTGACGAGGCATAGAACTAGGGAAGGGTACAAAACGATTTCTAGAGTGTTGAAAGTTCCCAAGAGCACAGTGAGCTCCATCATTAGGAAATGGAAAGAATATGGAACTACCTTGTCTCTTCCGAGGGATGGCATCTGACCAAACTGAGCAACCGGGCAGGAAGGACCTTGCTCATGGAGGTGACAAAGAACCCAATGACCATTCTGACAGAACTACAGAGTTCCTTGGCTGAGATGGGAGAACCTTCCAGAGGACAACAGCCTCTGCAGCATGTCACAAATCTTAGCTTTATGGGAGAGTGGCCAGACAGAAGCCACTCCTGAGAAAAAGGCACATGACAAAAAAAAGGCCTGAGAAAAAGGCCTGGAGTTTGCAATAAGGCACGTGAAAGACAGAACATGAGGCAAAAGATTCTGTGGTCTGATGAGATGAAAATTGAATTTTTTGGCCTGAATGCAAAGTGCTACATCTGGCGGAAACCAAGCACAGCTCATCACCCATCTAACACCATCCCTACCGTGAATCATGGTGGTGGAAGAATCATGCTATGCAGATGCTTTTCAGGGGAGACTTGTAAGGATAGAGGGAAAAATGAATGGAGAGAAATACAGGCAAATCCTTGAGGAGAACCTGCTTCAGAGTGCAAAAGACTTAAGATTGTGGCGAATATTTATGTTCCAACAGGACAATGACCCCCAAGCATACAGCCAAAGCAACACTGGAATGACTTCAGAACAAGAACGTGAAAGTCCTTGAGTGGCCCAGCCAAAGCCCAGACATTAATCCCATTGTGGAAAGACTTGAAGATTGCTGTTCACTGATGCTCCACATCCAATTTAACAGAGCTTGAGCAAATCTACAAGGAAGAATGGGAGAAAATCCCCAAATCCAGATGTGTAAAGCTGATACAGACATATCAAAGAAGACTCAAAGCTGTAATCGTTGCCAAAGGTGATTCTGCAAAGTAAGTATCCACTCAGGGGGTTGAGTATTTATTGATGCAAGATATTCCAGATTATCATTTTAATTGATTTGTAAAAATTTCAAAAAACATGTTTTCACTTTGTCATTATGGGGTATTTTGTGTATTTTGTATGCCAACATGGCAGAATTTTTCTATACCTTCTCTCCTGTCTCTGCAACTTCCCTGCTTCCTTCCTTCTATTCTATCCCCATACTTCTATATCATCCCAATCTTCCTCCCCTTCTCTCCTAAACTCCGCTCACCTCCTTTACTTTTCCTACCATCATATTTCTTTTCTTTTCCTCAATTTACTCCCGACCTATACGGACACAATGGAAAGATACCTCCATCCCTATCCTCTTCTCTTCTGTTCATTTACTCAATGATGACATTTCCAATTTCTTCCCTCCCTACCCCTCCATACTCTGTGTACTTGTAATAAATAGATGCCTTGTATGGGGTTCACATGATCACATCTATTTAATAAGTAGGAGGTATTGCACAATTTGCTTGAACAATAGTACGCATGCAGTTTCTGGAAAGTTGAATTTAGAATACTCTTTTCAATAACCAGTATCCCCCCCCCCCCCACCCTGTGAACCTCAATGAAAGCATCAGCAGACAATTCTGGGTCTTTTTCCTTCGTAAATTACACATTTTGTCATACCTTACAATCCGCTTGACCTTGTAATCCGCAACAGAAACCTCATGGCAGATAGCAAGTTTTACGGGAGTTTCTCGCAAGTGTAAATGGTGTTCAAGAGATTGTGGTTGTTTTTTTTTTTTTTTAATCTGATGAAAGAAAAAAACGTTTTTGTGATGGTATGGGTTAGATAATGGCGCTTACTTTCGTTGGAATCATTGTAATTGCTTCAGCCACTGTTGTGCTGTGCTGGAATTTATTAATTTATTTATCAGCAATTTTCTCGATGATCAATTTACCGATTTTGCGATCTCTCAATCTGGTACTTTAGCAATGTATTTTAGCATATTTTTCATTCTTGTTAGTTATTAAAACGTTCGAAAAAAAGGTATGGCTATTAAATGCTTATGACTTCACTCTATTACTAGTTTTTAAGCATATAACTTTGTCCACATTTGATGGAGCGGCCATTTTTTTTCCTGTGCCATCCCTACATACGCCAGCATCACATCTTTGCTCATATCCAATCTCCATGGTATTCATAGTAATGCAAAGAGGTTTAGAGATGTGCCTGTGCCAAACAAAGAATTGATAATATGGCCCATCATGCCTGTTCTGTATCCATGATCCATGAACGTAATCTATCGGTTAATTTATCTTTTAAGTTTGAAAAACTTAATCCAACTGAGCATTTACAGCCTTTTATCGTTTGGAAAACAAAACACATTTTAAAAAATGGAGAATTAATCTTTGGATGGGGACTAAAATGTTACTTTAAAAAGTCAGTATCCTTCAGAATCTAATCGTTTTTAGATCCTCGTGGAGGATCTCTAAGTCGAACTCACGTCGTTGTTCTTCTGCTTCTTCTGTGGACTTTTTTGTTTCACAGCCTACAGTTTTCATCGAAACTTCCTGAAACTTGGCATATATATGTAAAAAATACCCTGCGCAGACAGTAACCATCTCCGATTTTGAAAATTCCTCCTAGAAAAAAAGTTATGACGTCAAAATATCTCCGCGAATGGAAATCGCCTAAAAAATTATCTCCGAAACTAGGCAATCTTTTTGAATTATGTTTGCGGGAATCGAACAGGGCATTAGCAGAGATGAATTACCACACATATGATACATCATTTTGACGTCATTATTTTTATGACTTCATTCCTATTTTTTGACATTTTTTTTGTTTCACAACCCAGAGTTTTCATCGGATCTTCGTGAAACTTGCCATGTATATGCAGAAAGCCCACGCGCAGGCAGCAACCATCTCCGATTTTGGAAATTCTTCCGAGAAAAAAAGCTGACGTCATAATATCGCCGCTAATGGAAATCGCCTATACCATTATCACGGAAACGAGGCAAGCTGTTTGAATTTTGTTTGCGGGAATCAAGCCAGGCATTAGCACAGATAATTTATCTCAAACCTGATACATCACAATGACGTCATATTCGTTTTTATGACGTCATCATTAAGACGACGAGGATCTTAGCTCATTTGAGCTTGTTTAAAATTCACTCTGCATTATTTTATTAAATAAATAATTATGCAATGAATGCAACTTGCTTACTGTGGACACTATCAGAGGTCCTCGATTGATAGTGAGATGCATGTGGTGAAAATAAGATTGTGAGGAAATTTATTATGTTTCCTTGCAAGTGACGTCAAAGCAGAAGGCGATTCAGCCCATAAAGCCTGCACAATGATGGCCAACATATTGTTGGTTGTCCGTGCTCTATCCTTTTTAAATGCTCAGCGTCAAGCAAGGAAGCATCACATACCATTTTTAAATCCTTTGGTATGACCCCACCAGGGTTCCAACCACCAAGTTCCCAGACTCACAGTGGATAGGATGCTGCAACCATTACGACACTAAGTCTGGTATATTTCATTTACACAGTAATTTAAACAAGAACCAACCTTCTCAAACATCGATAAATGCTCGTTGTGTAAATCATCATGTCATTTGACCATCTGAGTTGCTCGTTTCATGTATTAGCATTCTGAAGCCATTTGATGTATTCAAGGATCTTTATGGCTACAGTATTGGACCAGAGACCTTATCATAAAATAAGCCATAGCATCTTTATGTTCTCATGATTCTAATTGATGCCATTCTTCTTAATGCCCCCTTCACTGCTGGAAATGCAACAGATCATTTTAATTTGGGTTTATTGCTGCCAGGAGTCAAACTCAGATCAAGGATCAAAGGTATGCTATTTTGTCTGCTTCTGGATTTTGAATCATTCCCCGTAACTTTATTCATGCTGTGAGACACCCCCTGTGAGGTGGCAAGATAGCACAACGTGACGGCGACGTCACGATGTGCTGTAGGTTGGAAAATGGATTAATTTCATCTTTCTTCCCAACTGCAAATCTGTGTCCTCCTAATGGTGCTATATTAAGGCAATATACAATGACTTTATGTGCAGACGATGCTTGATGTTCACAAATGATGCGGAAATAGCTGTAATAGAACGCAATTTGTATCGGCGTTACTGTACACAGTTATCAGTTAGGAGTATTTATATTGTTATGTGTCGACCTCAGTGCATGGTGAGCTGATGCACCCGGCAATCCGGAGGGCATCTCAGCATAAAAGTTCAGGTCAGGTCAGGTATGGGTGCATGCACCGGAGCAGCGCGTCACTGCATCCACTTTCTGCTCGTACTCCAAGGGCCTCCGTCTGGCCATCCCCCAGGCAGATTCCTGGCCCAACTCCATCTCCTTTAGATGCCGATCAACCTGCTGCAATCGTGAGGCACGTGGCCGGCCCATTGGCTCCTCCACTCACGAGGCGCCGTCACTGAGAGAATCTGGTTAGCACGATCAGCGTCAGGAAAACGAGCCACATGTCCATACAGCCGCAACTGACGCTCACGGACCATGCAGGTAACAAAGCTCATCCGAGTCTCTCTCAGCAACCGCTCGTTGGACACAAAATCTTACCAGTGATAGCCAAGGCTTCTCCGAAGAGACCTGGTACCAAAGGAATTAAGTCTCCGTCTCAGATCCTTGGTCAGAGTCCAAGTCTCGCATCCATAGAGCAAGACTGGAAGCACCAAGGACCTGAAGACTCGGACTTTCGTCCTCCCGCACAGGTACCGGCAGCGCCACACCCCATGATCCAGTGAATCCATGACGCCCCAGGCCCGACCCAGACGTCTATTGACCTCTGACTCACAGCCAGCAGAGACATGAATATCCCTGCCAAGGTAAGTAAATCTCTCCACGACCTCAACATCCTCACCACAAACAGGCACAGACAGGGCAGCAGCATCCAAGATGTCATTGAAAGCCTGGATCTTAGTTTTGACCCAAGAAACCCGTAATCCCAGCGGCTCCGACTCCTCATTCAGCACCTCGTGGGCCCCCAAAAGGATATCTAAAGTCTCTGCAAAGATGACTGCATCATCTGCGAAATCAAGGTCCGAGATCTTTACATTCCCAAACGATGCACCGCAGCTTGATCTTTCCGACATCCTCCCTAAAATCCAGTCCATACAAGTGCTGAAAAGTGTGGGGGCAAGTACACACCCCTGACGAACTCCAGTAACAACTGGAAATAAGTCAGAGATGGTACCACCACACTTCACAGCACTCTCAGTACCAGAGTAGAGTTCAGACATCAGATCGATCAGTTTTGGTGGCACCCCACGAAGACCAAGAATCCTCCAGAGGGCATCCCGATTCACTGAATTGAACGCTTTACAGAGATCAACATAGGCTGCAAGCAGCCCCTGCCGAAACTCTCGTCTGCGTCCGGTGAGGACACGAAGAGCAAGGATACGGTCAATCGTTGACCTCTTTGGTGTAAAGCCTGACTGCTCTGGACGCTGGTGCTCAAGCAGATGGTGGCGAACCCTATCAAGAATTATCCGAGCAAAGACCTTGCCTGGCACTGAGAGCAGAGTCACTCCTCAGTAGTTGTTGCAGTCTTGGCGATCACCCTTCCCTTTCCAGAGAGGGACAACGAGGCCCCTCTTCCAATCAGTTGGGATGATGCCTGTGTTCCAGGCAGAGCACAAAACTGCATGCAACAACACGAGTGCAGCATTTCCACCAGCCTTGAGAAGTTCAGCATAGATGCCACAGATCCCTGGAGCTTTACCCTGTTTCAACCGGTTCACCACAGCCCGTGTTTCCACAAGCGAAGGTGAACCACAATTGATTGGAGGGTCAGCAACAGGGATTGTAACACCATTGACGTCCAACTCGACAGCTGGGGGATCGGCCTGGTACAACCGCTCAAAGTAACCGGCCCAGCGGGCCTTCACTTCAGACTCCTCTGTTAAGAGCTTACTGCTCTATGCTCGAACTGCAGTGCTCCGAGGGATGGGCTTGGATGAACGCAATGCGCGAATTCTCCTGAAAGTGGGACGAGAATCACCTGTCCACAGGTGATGCTCTACCCCCTCACAGATTACTCGCACATAGGTCTCCTTGTCCACCCTCAGTGCACGTACAGTTTTACGCCTCAGCTCCCTGAACAGTTCAGCTCTGCCATTCAGCCTGGCCCTGCGACTCTGGTCAATGGTATCCAGTGTCCCTTGAGAGACAAAATTCTTCTTTGCCCTGCGGTGAGTTCCAAGACATCCACCAGCAACATCAAGGACGGTGGTCTTGAAGGTAATCCATAACTCTTCAGGACCCCCCAAAGCACCCAGACACCCCAAATGTCCACTCAGCCCGTTCGCAAACTCCTCAGCTACTCTCTCATCCTTGAGCTTGCCAACATCCAGTCTAGGCTGGGATGGTACCATTCTCCAGGATTTAAGGTGCAGCTTTAGAGTTGCTACAACAAGCCGGTGGTCAGTATTGAGGAACTGAGCACTCCGGTAGACCCTGCAGTTCTGGATCATCCTTCAGCAACCGTCAATGAGGACATGGTCGATCTCCTTTGCCACACCGCCAGCGTTGGAATACCAAGTCCAGCGATGAGCTTGTGGGCGCTGAAACCATGAACCGGCCACCCTAAGTCCATGACTTCTTGCAAACTCAAGGAACTTAGTGCTATTCTGGTTCAGAGTTCCTGACCCATGGGGACCAACACATGTCTCATAACCATCCCTATCAGTTCCAGTCGATGCATTGAAATCCCCCAAGACTAGAAGTGTATCTCGTCTGGGGCACTGATCAACCACAGACTCGAGCGTGGCGTAGAATGTGTCCTTCACGGTGAGGTCACTCGCCTCAGTCGGAGCATAGACAGAGACCAGGGAAATGACACCAAAGGAGTGACGAATCCTTAATCTCATAATACGCTCGTTGACCGGTGTTACCTCAATTATCATTGGGGTCAGCTTATTGGACACAGCTACAGCAACTCCTTGGGTATGGTAACCATCAGAGCGACCAGACCAATAGTAGGTGTAACCACCCACCATTATCTCGCCGCAATCTGGTCTCCGAACCTCAGAGAAAGCTGCAATCCCGATGTCCAAACGCTTGAGCTCAGATGATAACAGAGACAGGTGGTCATCCTCTCTTTGGGATAGGACATTCCAGGCACCCACCCGAAGGGACCAGCTCAGGTTAACCCAAGGAGACCGCCGTCTGGTGGACGACACCTCAGCACCACTCCGACACACTCTCCCGCAATCTGACCCAGGGAGGTTTCCCCGTGGTTTCCCTCCTTTCATCAAAGATTGTGGGTCCCGAAGGCTTTTCCCCAATCCCGTCATCCGGTGAGCTGCCCTGCGAAGGGAAGCTGTACAGGAGGGACTCCCACGGAGTGGGTTTTCAGATTTTTTTTTTGCATTTGTGTGTTTTGCGGAATGAAGCGTTTTACAGTGGCCGGAGTGCAAATCCTGCCACCAACCTCCTAATAAAAAAAAGTAACCCAACTGCAGGAGGACGTCCACAAACACAGTTGGGCACTAGATATGGATGGCCGTTGGTTCACAAGAAGCTCCTCAGCCCTTTGACAGGTTTTGTTTTTAATCCTGCTGGGTGTCCATATCCAAACACCCACCTCACCAGAAAACCTGGTGGGGGAGACGGTTTAGTCGCCGACAACCCGACCATGGAACAGGTTCGTACAGGTTTACATGGTACCTGTAGCAGGTCACAGATCTGACCTGACCTGACTCATACAGTGATGCAGCTATATGTTAACTCATGACTCTCAGCGTGGAAAATCAGCTTAATCAAGCAGTTTGCACATTAAACCGAGTGAGGATAAATCGGAGAAGGGTCGACGGATCGCCTCATTAATCTTGTCAAAGTCTGGAGGGTGCGCACAAATGGTGAAGCCGACAGAGGCAGCCACGTTCACTAGTCTTCAAAAGGTGAATTCTTGAATCACCGAAGCCTAGAAGAGAACCCAGTTCAGCCATTACAGCTGTACCACTGATTATGAAGACGGGAACTCCGAGCTGAAAACGACGATTTGGTTGAAGGACAGGAGAGGTTCCATGGATGATAATATTCAAAGGTAGGCACCGGTCAGCATGCGGATCGCCTTCTCGTAATGGCGCGCGAGTCACACAAAATGGCACCACAGAGGTAACACAAGAAGGAAGGTCCAACAGGCAGGCCCAACCAATGGCCGAGGAAGTAAAGCGGAGAAGAATACCTCAATGGGTAGATAGATATTAGAAGACGAGCTGAATCTCCTCCATGGAGCAGCATACAGGTTAGAGTTGAGCTGTCGTGGAAAAGGGATTGGTGAGTCATTCAACTGTCTCATATTCACACAAAGAAAACCCACAATCTCCTCTTCACTGTGGATGTCGGAATTAAATGGAAGGCCCCACTGAAAACAAGGTGTGGCTGCTGAAAGTCTCAAAGTAATGCAGCCTTATGCCGAGATGCTCTCATTCATCCTATCTCTCCTCTCCCTCCCGTTTTAAGTTGCTGTTGTTTTTTTCCACTGTTATTGTTGTGGTGGTGGTGGTTGTTGGGACTCCTTTTATCCTGAGTCCAGAAACTTGACAGCAAGTCTTACTGCCTTCTTTGCTTCTCGGGTTCGAAAGTATTATTTTTCTGCAAACTATGTAACCTTAACCAATCATAAATAAATCTTAGAAAAAAGAAGACTGGTCTGTAACTAATATATACCTGTATATATAGATATATTTTATATATATTTATTTATATATCTTCTTCCTCTTTCGGCTTGCTCCCGTGAGGGGTCGCCACAGCGGATCAACCGTCTCCATTTCGCTCTATCCTCCACATCTTCCATTGACACTCCAACCACCCGCATGTCCGCCCTCACCGCATCCATGAACCTCTTCTTTGGCCTTCCTCTTCTCCTCCTGCCTGGCGGCTCCATCTTCAACATCCTTCTCCCGATATACTCCGTTTCCCTCCTGTGCACATGTCCAAACCATCTCAATCTCGCCTCTCTCACTTTGTCTCCAAACCGTCCTACCCGCGCTGTCCCTCTAATATACTCATTTCTTATCCTATCCATCCTCGTCACTCCCAACGAGAATCGCAGCATCTTTAACTCTGCCACCTCCAGCTCCGCTTCCTGTCTTATTGTTAGTGCCACCACCGTTACCAAACCATACAACATAGCTGGTCTCACTACCATCTTATATACTTTCCCCTTCACTCTTGCAGCTACCCTTCTGTCACAAATCACTCCTGCATCTCTTCTCCACCCACTCCATCCTGCCTGCACTCTCTTGTTCACTTCTCTCCCACACTCTCTGTTACTTTGGACAGTTGATCCCAAGTATTTAAACCAATCCACCTTCCCCACCTCAACTCCTTGCAACCGCACCATACCACCACCCTCCCTCTCATTTACGCACATGTACTCCGTCTTACTCCGACTGACTATCATTCCCCTTCTCTCCAGTGTGTACCTCCACCTCTCGAGGTTCGCCTCAGCCTGCTCCCTACTCTCCCTACAGATCATGATGTCATCCGCGAACATCATAGTCCATGGAGACTCCTGTCTGATCTCATCCGTCAACCTGTCCATCACCATTGCAAACAGGAAAGGGCTCAGAGTCGATCCTTGGTGCAATCCCACTTTTACCTTAAACCGGTCCGTCATTCCTACCGCACACCTCACCGCTGTCACACTGTCCTCATACATATCCTGCACGATCCTCACATACTTCTCCACCACTCCCGACTTCCTCATACAATGCCACAACTCCTCCCTTGGCACCCTATCATAAGCTTTCTCTAAATCCACAAACACACAATGTAACTCTTTCTGGCCTTCCCTATACTTCTCCATCAACATTCTCAAAGCAATCATCGCATCAGTGGTGCTCTTTCCTGGCATAAACCCATATTGCTGCTCACAAATCGTCACCTCTCCTCTCAACCGAGCTTCCACTACTCTTTCCCACAACTTCATGGTGTGGCTTAACAAGTTTATCCCTCTGTAATTTCCACAGCTCTGCACATCACCCTTATTCTTGAAAATTGGAACCAGTACACTTAATCTCCACTCCTCCAGCATCCTCTCACTTTCCAACACTTTATTAAACAATCTGGTTAACAAACCCACTGCCATCTCTCCTAAGCACTTCCATGCCTCCACTGGTATACCATCTGGGCCAACTGCCTTTCCACTTTTCATCTTCTTCATAGCAGTCCTCACTTCATTCTTACTGATCCATCCCACTTCCAGATTCACTATCTCCACCTCTTCCAACCTTCTCTCTCTCATTTTCTTCATTCATCAGCTCCTCAAAGTACTCCATCCACCTTCTCAACACGCTCTCCTTGCTCGTCAGCACATTCCCATTTGCGTCCTTTATCACCCGAACCTGCAGCACATCGTTCCCTGCTCGGTCCCTCTGTCTTGCCAATCGGTATAGATCCTTTTCCCCTTCTTTTGTATCCAACTTCTCATACAGCTCGTCATATGCCTTTTCCTTGGCCTTTGCCACCTCTCTTTTTGCCTTTCGACGCCACTCCTTGTACTCCTGCCTACTTTCTTCATCTCTCTGACTATCCCACTTCTTTTTCGCCAACCCCTTCTTCCTTATACTTTCCTGTACTTCCTCATTCCACCACCAAGTCTCCTTATCTTCCTTTCTCTGTCCAGATGTCACACCAAGTACCTTCCTAGCTATCTCCCTCACAACTTCTGCTGTCGTTGCCCAATCATCCCACCCATCTTTACCACCATCCAACGCCTGTCTCACCTCCTCCCTAAATTTCACACAACAGTCTTCCTCCTTCAGCTTCCACCATCTGGTCCTTGGTTCAGCCCTCACTCCCTTCCTCAACCTCACCTCTAAAGTCATCCTACAGACCACCAATCGATGCTGTCGAGCTACACTCTCCCCTGCCACAACCTTACAGTCACTAATCTCTTTCAGGTTGCATCTCCTACTTAAGATGTAATCTACCTGTGTGCACTTTCCTCCACTCTT
>NC_140978.1:6700491-6730491 GCF_056783735.1 Eptatretus burgeri
ACGCTGTTCGGCGCGCGCCTGCACGAGTCCAACACCGGTACCCACAGGCGGCGCAAGAACGGTGGCGATGCGACGGTTGCGAGGTGTGACGGTGAAGGTCGCGGGCGGTTGTGGTGAAGCGGCGTTGTGGTTGGTGGTTGATGTTGTGACTGGTGGTGGTAACAATGGCGGTTGGTCCAAATTAAAGATAGTAAAAGAAAAACGGCTATCCTGAAGAGTCGCAGCACGCATAAATGACATGTATTCCCACTAGACAACGGGTTTGGGCCTAACTACACATGTACTTACCGAAATACCTCACCTAAGGGACCTGAATGGTGGTTTGCGAATTTGGTAACCACAACAATATATATATATATATATATATATATATATATATATATATATATATATATATATATATATATATATATATATGTTGCATTAAATCAGACTTTTCCCATCTTTATTTACACGTCATAACCCACAACTTCCAAGTCAAAAACAAATTTCAGAAAATTGTTTAAAAATACAAAACTAGAATACCTTGGTTGGATAAGTGTCTACCCCCCCCACCCCAGAGTTAATACTTGGTGGAAGCATCTTTAACAGTAATTACAGCTGTGAGTCTGTTGGGATATGTCTGTACCAAATTTGCACACCTTGATTTGGTAATATTGTTACGAATCTGGAAGCCATTTGCACACAAACAGAAAGCAGTCCCTAAGCTTAGTTATTTCAATAAGTATGTGTCTCGTTAGATTCCTCCCTATGTCTAAAGGGAATTACATGTGTGCACTGCAAGGTTTCTTTCTCGTTAGATTTTTGCAATACCCAATGCCAACAAATCAATCCTTCACATCTTCGCACCATCGACGCCATTGCCCACGTGTGTTCGACCACGGAGGTGGGCAGAGGTTTCCTCACCTCAGAACACCGACTCCGCCCAGTAAAGGAGGGGGTTCCCCCCTCTCCAATCATGGATGGCTTGCACATCACCCCACGAAACCCTGTCCAATCAGGGCAAAGATTACCTCAGAGCTCCGACTCCACCCCAGAAAGGCAGGGTTTTCCCCCTGTCCAATCAGAGGGGGACAGATATCACCCCACGAAACCCTGTCCAATCAGGGCAAAGATTATCTCAGCGGACCGATCACCCCATCCCACCCGGGGGAGGGATAAGAATTGCCGGGCTCCCCTTCGTGCTCGCTGGAGTTGGGTTGGAATTGTCAGAGAAGAAAGGGGTCGTCATTGCTCTTGGTGTGCATCATTGGTGGTCGTCGTTGCCATGTCTCAAGCTGGTGCTCTGACTATTCCACAGCCGTTGACTTCCATCTCTCATTTTGTCGAGCAATAACCCGGAGTCCGAGCCGGGAATCTCCGCTGGCCCTCTGTGAGGAGCGACCCTGGCCCCCGCCTGGACCCCGCTATACTGTGTCTGGGCTCGCCGACGACCCCGAGTTTCACACCTGCAGTTGCGGGCCAAACCGCACGAGGCGGCCAGGTAACGACCAAACTCTGACCTCTAGCCTGTCTATCTCCTTGGCTGTGAGGGTCGAAATAAAGATAATCCGGGTCCAGTTTCTTTTGGTGTGTGTGTGTGTGTGTGTGTGTGTGTGTGTGTGTGTGTGTGTGTGTGTGTGTGTGTGTGTGTGTGTGTGTGTGTGTGTGTGTGTGTGTGTGTGTGTGTGTGTGTGTGTGTGTGTGTGTGTGTGTGTGTGTGGTGGGGTGGCGCCGTCCTAGAAGTAGAAATTGTATAAGTGTTGATTGCTCATTGTACAATTCCTGCATAGTCGTGATAACTCTGATCTGTCTCCCTCCCTATTATAAATAAACCCCTGTTAAATGTTCCAGTTCTTTGTCCGTGTTTTCTTTCATTGGCCTAGCATGGTTCGGTTTGAGAATTCAGAAGGCCGATTGTGCCGTAAGTTGTCATTTGGGCCGGCACGGCTTTGGTAATTTCCGCTCGGTTACACCGGATCCGAGTCGGAAACAGCGACTCGGTTCGGACAAAGCCGGCCGAGGGTGTGGCTTCCCCGATAGTGAGATGGCGTGAGTACTTAGGTGAATTGGAATAGACAAGTGGACCCTACCTCATGCCGTCAAAATATTGGCAACCACGGTCCTTTAAGCGACCCGTCAACTTCAGAATTATCCGGGGTGACGACCTTTCAATTCCGGTGTTCGGTGGGAGATGGCCTACTGCTCTGTCTAGCAGTCGTCCTCGCCACCGAACCCGGCACCACAACAATATTTGCCAATTCTTCTGTACAAAACTGTTCAAGCTCAGTCAAGTTGCATGGGGAGCATTGATGGACAGCAATATTCAAGTCATGCCACAGATTTTCCATTGGTTTTAGGTAGGGGCTCTGACTGGGCCACTCAAGGACATTTATCGTTTTGTTCCTTAGCCATTCCAGTGTAGCTTTGGCTGGGTGCTTCGGGTCGTTGTCATGCTGAAAGGTGAACTTCCATCCAATTTTAGCTCTCTTGCAAAGGGCAGCAGGTTTTCATCTCGGATTTTTCTGTATTTTGCTTCATCCATTTTCCCTTTGTATTCTGCCAAGTGTCCCAGTCCCTGCTGATGAGAAACATCCCCATAACATGTTGCTGCCACCACCATGCTTCACCGGCGGGATGGTGTTCTTTTGGTGATGTGCTGTGTTGCGTTTGTACCAAACGTAACATTCTGCATTTAGGCCAAAGACTTCCATCTTGGTTTTGTCAGACCACAAAACTTTTTGCCATATGGCTTCAGAACATCTGGAGTGGTTTTTTTTTGCATACCTGAAACAGGACTCAAGATGGGCTTTTTTGAGTAATGGCTTCCTTCTTGCCACCCTCTGCAGGACTGGCCAGACTTGTGGAGTGCTTGAGGTATTGTTGTCACATGCACACAGTGGCCAGTCTTTGCCATAAAGGCATGTAGCTCTTTCAAAGTTGCCAGTGGCCTCTTGGTGGTCTCTCTGATCAGTCTCCTTGCTTGGTCATCCAATTTGGAGGGACGGCCTGATCTCGGCAGTGTCTTGGTGTTACCATACCCCTTCCACTTCTTAATGACTGTCTTGACTATGCTCTAAGGGATATTCAAAGCCATTGAAATATTTTTACCCTATGGAAGACCCACGGGGTCGACCGCTCGCGTTCTCTCTTTTCTTGTGTGCAGTTCATTTGAACGTCTATTTCTCCATTATTTGTGAACAGAACTCGATGAAAATTGACAGGCATATACTAGACACATATGCGCAGGCAATAACTGAGCCCAAAGTGTGATTCTCTCCCTTTGGGCTGAGGAACGGCCCATTCAGTCCATTTTCTTAAAATTGTTATTTCTCGGTTATTAGTGAACAGAAGCGAACCAAACTTGACAGGTATATTCTAGAGACCATTCCCCAGGCAATAACTGACCCCAAAGTGCGATTCTGGTCCTTTGGACCAAGAAAAGGCCCTTTTGGCCCATTTTCTTAAAATTGTTATAAAAAAAATTTAATGCGTTGGGCATCTTAAGTCGCGAATGATTCTATGAAACTCGCCTCACTCTTGTGAGGTGTTCTGGTTTCTTTTTCTGAAGGTGAAATTTTGAAAGGGGGTGTAGACTTTCTCTCGGCACTGTTTATATATATTGTGTGTATGTGTATGTGTATATATATATATATATATATATATATATATATATATATATATATATATATATATATATATATATATATATATATATCTTCTTCCTTCGGCTGCTCCCGTTAGGAAATCGCCACAGCGGATCATCCGTATGATCCGCATCGTGATTTGGCACATGTTTTACGCCGGATGCCCTTCCTGACGCAACCCTGGTCGCCTCTTACGACACAGGGATATGGTACACCTATTTTACCCAGGGTATACACCGGCCCAGTATACTGGTACTCACTTCGCCAACCTCGGAAGGATGACAGGCTGAGTCAACCCCTCTTCTTCTTCTTCTTCTTCTTTCGGCTGCTCCTGTTAGGGGTCGCCACAGCGGATCATCCGTATGATCCGCATCGTGATTTGGCACATGTTTTACGCCGGATGCCCTTCCTGACGCAACCCTGGTCGCCTCTTACGACACAGGGATATGGTACACCTATTTTACCCGGGGTATACACCGGCCCAGTATACTGGTACTCACTTCGCCAACCTCGGAAGGATGACAGGCTGAGTCAACCCCTCTTCTTCTTCTTCTTCTTCTTCTTTCGGCTGCTCCTGTTAGGGGTCGCCACAGCGGATCATCCGTATGATCCGCATAGTGATTTGGCACATGTTTTACGCTGGATGCCCTTCCTGATGCAACCCTGGTCGCCTCTTACGACACAGAGAGGCTGACTCAACCCCCTGGTGTATTAATTCAGTGGCCCAACGGGGCTTGAACTCAGGACCTTTTGGATCCCAAGCCGCTGCCCTAACCACTGCACCAACACCAGGATATATATATATATATATATATATATATATATATATATATATATATATATATATATATATATATATATATATATATATTTTTTTATATTCGTTCAGCTTCACAGCACAGTTATCCAATAGATTGAACAAAGTACGAGTAAACTCTACTCCCCAAGTTGTTTTTTAACAAACAGTAAAGAGAGTCCTCCTCAGACGACGTTTCGCTTTCAGTCTGCAAGCCTTCTCAAGCCAAGAGGCACAGCTAACCACACGTGGCCATTTATAGCGAACCACTTCCGGTCACATGTGTGAGCATACACACATCTTTTGATTATCAGAATGTGGCAACGTCACTCATCATTGGATTCCCACTGATTCCTGGTCATTACATTTAAAAAAAAATTTTCATCTGGTATTATAATTATGCGTATGCACAGCTAACTGTGCATGCCACAGTACCTCCAGGTTATTTAAAAAAAAAAACGTGGTTTGGTTCTGTATGTGGGTTGGGATGCGGGTGTGGGTTGATGCACTTTCTGCATGTGTTGTGCATGTACCGGTGAAAGGTGTGAGTGTGTGTTGTTGCATGATGATATGTTAGCAGTCTGTGGAGCAGTGCATTGCAGTAGCGTTGTGATTATTTGTTGCAGTGTATGTGTACCAAAGCTATTGTTAAACCTACCTGTATCCTTGCTCTTGCACAAATCTGATTGTTTTTTTTTTCTCCCCTTTCATAGTCATGGCTTTTAATTGGTCAAAACATAGCCAGCCATATATTACAACCATTTAAAAAAGGGGCTATGGGGGGAAATGCACTTGTGATCATGAAAGGTTTGTGAATAGCAAGTGGATTGGTGAAAATGTTTACTTTTCTTATTTTAAATTGGATTCATTTGATAGTCTTTTATTCTCCAACTAGATTGAGATATTTGAAAGCATAACCCAGAGAGTTGGGTCTCTTTAAAACAATTTTTGTATTTTTTTGGAAACTTTGATCTTCAACCCTTTAATTTACACAAGAACTTCACTGTGCAATGTTTTAAAGCAATTACTATGTTATGCAATTATTATTCCTATTTTTTATGCAATTATAATTGTTTTTTTTTTGTGTAATGAAGGTTCACTTTTGCAAACAGAAATTTTATGCAGTTTCACTGATAACTTCAGTTTAGTACAGGCTAACTCGAGCTTGCTGGAACCTTCCGAATAAAACTACCTGCAGATGGATAAAAATTATCTGCTCAGGGTCTTCTTTTTCGATTGACAAACTGCTTATGTAACCCCCTGCTAAAGTTCTATCCAGGAAGGCCAAAGGGTTGAACAGTCATAGAGTTGTACATACACTGCCCTTCAGTGCACTGCCCTCCTCTTGTTCCGTACAGGAGTTACTGGAGTGTGCATTGCGGGGTGGAGACCCCTATACAGCAGCAGCCGTTTGTTTCCTGCTTGACCGTCCGATGTACTGGAGCGGAAATTCGCGGAGCCTTCTCCACCTCGTGAGAGCCCTGAGGCACCATGCACCCACTGCGCCTCAGCTGGTCATTCGGCAAGCACGGCTTTACCTCAATGCTGGTAAATCACAAAAAAGCACCATAATATATTTATGGGATGACCTGATTTTGAGGGTTGGGTAACTCCAGCTTGAGTCCAAGGTTTCTTCGATTTGAAATAATTATTTCTGTTTCTTGATAGCTAAGATAACTTTTTTAATGAAGAGATTTTTCTGCTTTTATTGATATATTGATCACTTTATAAACTATGTCACAAACAATCATTGGAATTCTTCATTGTTATATGAGGATAGTTCAATTTTGGATCTGCATTCCCTTAACGAACTACAATTAACTTGCCATTGATGATGTATTCAACACTACCAACATGAGCATTTGCTTCTGAACCTGTAAAATGAACAGAAACTTTTAGGTTAATCAAAACTGGGTCATAAACTTGGTGTTTGCCTTGGTAAGCCTGGTGTTGGCTTGTGGTTATGGTGGTTGGCTTGGGATCTTAGGGTCCTGAGTTTGAGCCCCTGTCGGCCATATAATTAACACCAGGTGGGGTTGACTCGGCCTGTCATTCTTCCGATGTCGGCAAAATGAAAACCAGTGTACTGGTGATAGGGGCATTGCATCAGCTGCACAGCTGCACCCTCAGCCGATGATGATACCCACAGCCTTGTGCTGCTTACGAAGGAGGAGGAGGAGGACGTGTTTGCCTTGTTCATTGAGGTGGTCAGTTTTGCACCACGTGGTTCCTTCTGCACACTTTCATATCCATCTTTAAATTGTTTGCCCCAGTCACATACGAATATGCTTGACAGGCAATCGTCACCATACTTTGTTGCCTGTCATTTCTAACTTTCAACAGGCTTGAGGTTTTCATTGACAAGAAATTCACAATTCTTGCTGTTCTACCCTCTTTGCTATCTCCCTTGGCGCAACTATTGTTTTCAGTGCATTTAATAAAGCAGGGGACACCTGATTTTGGGTATTCGTTACCAACACTATGAGGATAAATACCCTGATAATTATGAATAGATGCATCTGAATCTTATGAACAAAAGTATCATTCAAATTTTAATCACCCTGAAAGCTCTGATAAAGCACATCAACTATAATTAAGTAACTAGCAAATAACACCTGTCGCTTCACTAACGGGAGTACTAAAGGGGGGGAGGGAGAAAAAGCGGGGGGAAGAGGGAGAGAGGAGTGGGAGAGAGAGGGTTGGGAGAGTGAAGAGGTGGAGGGAAAGGAGAGAGGGGAGGGGAAAGGAGAGAGGATGGGAAAGGAGAGAGGAGGGAGGGGGAGCGAGGAGGGAATAGAAAGAGGAGGGAGGGGGAGCGAGGAGGGGTGGAGGAGCGAGAGGGGTGGAGGAGCGAGGAGTGGAGGAGCGAGGAGGAGTGGAGGAGCAAGGAGGGGTGGGGGAAGGGAAGACAGAGTGGAGTAATAGGAAGGGAAGGCAGACGTGCAGTGGAGCGTTAATTACGATTCATACTGTCTCATCAAAATGATTCTGCATAGAACAACAGTTAAGATGGAAAGAAAATAATGTCTGAAATCCATTTTTACTGGTCATACTACAAACACCGCCTGGAGATAAACACCATCCAGAAATGTCTGGAGACAAAACCTGCCGAACGCATCCGGAGCAAAGCCGTTCAAAAACAAACACTGCTTAGACACATCCGGAGACAAAGTCCTGTCCAGACATAACCCCAAATGCGTCCAGAGCCAAGCTGTCATGAGTCGAACACCGATCGACGCGTCCACGGACAAATGCCGCCATGACGCGTCCACGGACAAATGCCGCCCAGACGCGTCCGGGGACAAACGCCACACAGAGACAAACTCCCGTCCAGACCTAAATACCGCACAGACAAGTTCAGAGACAAACACCAACTGGACGCATCTGGAGCTAAGCTGTACAGATACAAACTCCCGTCCAGACACGTCTGGAGATGAACATCGCCCTGATACGTCCAGTGCCAAGCTTGCCGAAGATAACACTGAACAACAAAATTTTTTTACTGGAGATGTGTAAAGTGATTTAGACTAATTTGGGTACGCTGATTTCAAAAATCATAACCGTTTTGCTGTATCACGTCAGGATTTTCAGGAACAGAAATATTCCCATTGCCTAGAAGTCAGGATTTCAATGAAATTTACAAAAATTCATTTATTCATTTATTTCATCATGAATGCTTCAAAATTATAGAAATTACAGAAAAACTCCACTAGAATGTAATTAAAAATGCTTTAGGCATTTGGCTTTGCGTTTGTGCTGCTCTGTGTCAGTTTCACGATGCAGGAACCAGCAGAAATCGCCCATCATGTTCGGGTTGTGCCGCCGTTGGTAACGCGTCTCCATGAGTGAAATCTCTTGGTGGAATCGCTCGCCGTGCTCGTCCGAGACTGCTCCCAAGTTGTCAGGGAAGAAGTTCAGGTGCTGGTGTAGGAAATGGATTTTCAGGGACATCCTGGAGCCAAGTTTCATGAAGGACTCCAGCAGCTGCTGCACTATTTCTTCATAGTTGTCCGCACGCTCGTTCCCCAAGAAGTTGTCCGTCACAGCTTTGAAGCTCCTCCACGCTGCCAGCTCTTTGGGGTTTAGAGTTGTCGGAAAAGTTTCGTCCTTCATAATCTGTCGGATTTGCGGTCCAACAAAGACACCAGCCTTGATCTTGGCCTCCGACAAGGTGTTGCCAAACTTTTCCTTGAGGTACTCAAGGAAATTCAAGGAAATTCAAAAACCGACGCCCATTCAGATCCATTGCCCGTACAAAACTTTTCATCAAGCCAAGCTTTATGTGGAGTGGTGGAAGGAAAACCTTGGCTGGGTCGACAAGGGCGACATGCTTCACGTTGTGTCGACCAGGTACATGCTCTTTTCGCTCTTCCCAATCTTTCTTCGTCCAGTGATTCTTGTCGTCTCTGCTATCCCAGAGACAAAGGAAGCACATGTATTTCGTGTAGCCTGACTGCAGCCCTAACAACAGCGCCACCACTTTCAAGTCTCCGCAGATGTGCCAGTTGAAGTCATTGTACTTGATGGAATCAAGCAGCTGCCGCATAGTCTCATAGGTCTCTGTCATGCCGAACGCGTGAGCCAGTGGGACTGATGGTTTCTCGTTGCCATTGTGGAGCAAAACAGCCTTCAAGCTGTTCTTCCCCGAGTCGATGAAGAGGCGCCAGTCTGCAGGATCGTGATCACACCCAAGTTCTTTCAACAGACCGTTGATGTCACTGCAGAATGTCATCGTGTCTTCCATCTCAAAGAACTCAGCCATGTCTCTGTGACGTGCTCTGAACAAGGATATCTTGGTGTTAGGTTCAAGTAGATTCCACTGCTGCAGCCTTGATCCAAGCAGCTCTGCCTTCGCCTTTGACAGCGAGAGATCTCTTACAAGATCGTTTAAGTCTCCCTGGTTCAGAAGGTGTGATTCTTGAGTGTCGGGTTCAAAAGGTTCATCATCACCATCCTCTTCACCACTGCTTACAGCTATGTTCTGATCAGCTGGAGGTGTTGGAACGGGGTTCTCGTCATCATGAGGCACAGGTTTACGAGCAGAGACGCAGTCAGCGTACTTGATGTGACCTTTATTCTTCTTGTTGAAGCCGGCGATGCTTGTGCAGCAGAAATAACAATCATCATGATGATTCTGCGGCTCACGCCATATCATGGGCACCGCAAATGGCATGCTCGCGCGCTTGCCCACCAACCACTGAGTCAAGGTTGTGTGACAGCTTGTGCAGCAGATGTGTGGTGCCCAGCTCTGTTCTTGGTCCCCCACCTTACACCCGAAGTAGTGAAAGTAGGCGGCCTTCATTTTCACTGCTGTAGATATACTTCGCTGTTGATCTTTTTTGGTATACCGACCACAGACATAACAGAAGTTGTCAGGATGATTGGTACAGGAACGCCTACTCATCTTTATCTGAAAGAAAGAAATATAACACAAGTTAACAACAATTGTACGAAATAGACATGTTAAAGACATATGTAAATTTCATTGAAATCCTGACTTCTAGGCAATGGGAATATTTCTGTTCCTGAAAATCCTGACGTGATACAGCAAAACGGTTATGATTTTTGAAATCAGCGTACTCAAATTAGTCTTAATCACTTTACACATCTCCAGTAAAAAAAAATTTTTGAAATTTGTTGTTCAGTGTAATCACTGCCTGGACACATCCAGAGATAGAGACAAACAAACAGAGAAGGGGGGGAGAGTGAGAGAAGTGTGGCAGGAGGGTGCTGCACTGTATTGTGATATTGTGAGGGGTAGAGCAAGGATGGGAGGGAGGGGGAAAAGAAAGAGAGAGAGAGAGAGAGAGAGAGAGAGAGAGAGAGAGAGAGAGAGAGAGAGAGACACAGAGAGAGAGAGACAGACAGACAGACAGACAGACAGACAGACAGACAGACAGACAGACAGACAGACAGACAGACAGACAGACAGAGAGACAGAGAGACAGACAGACAGAGACACAGAGAGAGACACAGAGAGAGACACAGAGAGAGATAGATAGATAGAATATGTTATATGTTATGCTTTATGAACAGCAACACACACACACACACACACACACACACACACACACACACACACACACACACACACACACACACACACCTGGAGTCGGTGTGATTACTGACTACAGTACGTACTGCATCCAGCCCATAAACCTTAAGTAGCTTTCGCTGAAAAGTAACGTTACAAACATATAGACGTTTCAGGGATATGTTCACAAACATTAACCTTAATAAACAGCTGCGTGACAGGTGGAAAAAAAAAAAAAACATTTGGCTCGGTAACTTAGAAAACATGTTAATACGGCAAACGGCTCATAATCGAGTATTATTTCTCAACTCGCCGATAATGAATGACTGAGCACGAAACACTCACTCAGAATGAACGACGAAGCACGAACCACCCGCTCATGGTGATGGGGCACGAACCACTCTCATTCCTAACAGCCATGTTGGAAGTCTTGAGAATGCGCTGTGATGTACGTCCAATGAAGAGGTGAATAACATGTGCTTTAGCTTCCGGTGTTGATCATGACCTTTTGGTGCTTTAGTGATGATCTCGTGGGTGGGATAACTGTCGAATTTAAGGGCAGTCGTGAAGTAGCGTAGTTTGTGATGCAGGTTATACTTGTCTACAATAGTGCAGGTGTGACAATATGAGAGCTGCTCACGGACTGGATTATTGAGGGATGATGAAAAGAACGGTAGTTGAGGTAGCGGTACGTGTGAATTGGTTTCCTGTATACCTTGTGAGAGGGCTTGCCATGAGGAGACTTGGTAATGAGAATGTCAAGAAAGAAATTGACTGTTGTTTCTCAACTTCCATGGTGAATTTAATGTTGCAGTGCTGATTGTTAAGGTGCTGAAGAAAAGTATTGAGATCTCTCTTTTTGTTTTTGTTGCTCTATAACAAATATGTCATATATCTATATATTACTAAAACTCTCATCTTGTATATATATATATATATATATATATATATATATATATATATATATATATATATATATATATATATATGTGTATGTATGTATGTATGTTCCCGAAATACAACCAAAACGGTACACGATAGCGTAAAAATTTTAGGGCGACCTTACTCACCATTCGCCTGCGGTCTGCAGTATCAAGTTTTGTTCAAATCGGGCAATGAAAAAATTATTTAAAAATCGATTCCCGATTCAGTCAAGTACTCTTCGGGAGAATTTGATCAATGCAAACAACCTCAGCAGTATAGTTCACTGGAGCTATCTTTTGTTTGTTTGTTTGTTTGAAATGATTTTTTTTATCAACCGCTGTCACAACAGGAACCCAACGGGTTCACAGGTCGTCTAGTCCTGACTATAATTCACGGACTGTTGTTTGTTTGTGTGTTTGTCACGCTACTCCTCCTACAATTCTGGGCTGATTACATCCTGACTTGCTACATAGGATCAGAATGACCCCAGTTAATGTATAGGGTTGTTTTTATCTTTGCCAATGGTCTTGGGGGGTGGGGAAAGGGGGAATGTAAATTCTCCATGTAAATGTGTATTGTGTAGTGCCACCTACAAGTGGGCGAGGGTATTACAAGTCTCCAACAGAGCAGTACGCCATCACTCGACATACAAGCTCGAATCTCTTCTTCACACACTTTTCAAAAAACTCAGTCGTAGCCAAAAATATTGGCACCCTCGCACTTTTTTCAAATAACTCACAATTTTCTCGAAAAGTGAGTTGAAATTGACAAAAGTCTCCACAATTCCTTATTTCACTGTTAATATTACAGAAGCTTTGATTTTGATTCAGAATTTAATATATCCTTTTAAATCAGAAAATATAAGAAAATAATGACATTGACAAAGTTATTGACACCAAAGATTTAATATTTGGAAGCACAGCCTTTGGAGAAAATAACTGCGGTCAAGCACTTCCTATAGCCATGAATGAGCTTCTTACACCTAGTCTACTGGCAGTTTGTCCCACTCTTCTTGTGCAAACTGCTCCAGTTCTTCCCAGATTTGAAGGGTGCCTTCTCCCAATTGCTGTTTTCAGATCTCCCCACAGGTGTCCAATGGGATTTAGATCTGGACTCATTGCTGGCCACTTCAGAACAGTCCAGCGTTTTATCTTGAACCATTCCTGGGTGATTTTTTGAAGTGTGCTTGGGATCATTGTCCTGCTGCAAGACCCATGACCTTCGATAGAGACCCAGCTTTTTGATACTGGGTTGAAGATTGCAATCCAAAATGCCTTGGTAATCTTCTGATTTCACGATGCTGTGCACACATTCAAGGCACCCAGTGCCAGAGGCAGCACAGCAACCCCAAAACATCACTGAACGTCCTCCATGTTTGACTGTAGGGAAGGTGTTCTTTTGTTTGAAAGCTTCATTTTGTTTTCTGTAAACATGGAGATGATGTGTTTCACCATGAAGCTCTAATTCGGTCTCATCTGTCCACAGGACATTCTCCCAGAAGTATTTTGGCTTGTTCAGGTGTGTTTTGGCAAACTCCAGTTCGGCTTTCTTATGTCTCTCTCTCTCTCTCTCTCTCAGCAGTGGGGTCCCCCTGGGTCTCCTCCCATAGAGCCCCCTTTCATTGAGTTGGCAAAGGATGGTGTGAGTTGAAACTATCGTACCTTGTGTCTGAAGATCAGCTTGAACCTGTTTGGCAGTTGAGCAAGGTGCTTTCTCCACCATTTGAACAATCCCTCGCTGCAATATTTGATCAAGTTTTCTCTTGTGGCCACATCCAGTGAGGTTGGCTGCAGTGCCATGAGCCTTAATCTTCCTGATAACATTGCTTACAGTGGACACAGGAACATCAAGGTCTCTGGAGATGGACTTGTAGCCTTGACTATGCTTGGCTACAATCTTGTGTCTGACCTCCTCAGACAATTCTCTGGTTTTCTTTCTTTTATCCATGCTCATTGTGTGACACAGTGACACAAAACAGCAGAATGACTCCTTTTCTCCATTCGAACTGGTTGAATGAGTGATTTTTATATTGCAGGTACCTGCAACTCACCACAGGTGAGTTCATTTGCAAAGAAAGGAGAATCACCTGTTTTAAATCTAATTATTTCTAACAACTTCTAAATGGTGCCAATAATATTGTCTGGGCCATTTTTGAATTTCTATGTGGAATAAGCTAAGATTTAGTAATTTTTTTCAGATTTTTTTTTGTTTTGTTCCACTGCAAACCAAAGAAATACATATGTGGATACAAAAGATTTATTAATTTCAACAATTTTCTGGAAGAAATGGTGCATTATTTGAAAAAAGTGCAAGGGTGCCAATATTTTTGGCCACAACAGTAAGAACTCTTAACCACCATCCAGATGTTGACCACATCCCTTAAGTTAATGCGGTGAAGTTTACACTGGTCGAAGTGAGAGGATCTTCACCACTAGACTGAAAGAACACCAAGCACATAATAGACGAGGCGAACGGGAAAAATCGGCAAAAGCCAATCATGCAAAGACCACTAATTATCGCATACTATGGTCAGACAGCAAACTTCTCACATCCATTAGTCACTGGCACACAAGGAGAATCAGCGAAGCTATGGAGATACATCAACACCACACGGTCCCTTAAAAAAAATGGGCTACCCATTAGCGATATCTGGCTCTCCCTCATTAAGAAGCAGCTACCAACAATCATAACTATCAACACACCGAGGGCAATGGATGATGATGGCCAAGACTACACTAGTCAATTACCAAAGTATAAGGAATGTAAATAGCTTTAAGAGCCAACACACGGAGTAAACCTTTTGCTTAATAGTTATTTAAAATTTGAGTCGTATAATGTTAAAAGAAGAAATACCATATTGATCCTTAACATTGCCACTTAGTTTTACTGCATAAACATTTAGAACATCTGCAACTGTGTCTCTACCTTGTGTACAGGTCAACTGCAGAAAGCAGAGTTCATTCTCAACAGCCTGATTGAAAACAAAGGTGAAACAGGTAAAAATCAGATGTTTTGAATTATACAGCTACAAGTTTGTCCTTTATAAAATATTTAGAACTTTGAGGGAGATTCACTATGTTGTATTTTCACAGAACTCATTCATTGGTAAATTTATTATTCAAGTGCATTGAAGCTCAGGAAAATGCACAATGGCCAACATTTATTGTCTCCATTGAATGGAGTGTCAGTACAACAAATTCGGTAAGTCGTCGTCTTCGTCGTCGTCTTCGTCGTCGTCGTCGTCGTGTACCATGCTCTATATAGAGCGTCGGTTCTGCCGAAGTAGTTTCTTCGCTAGGGTTACTATCCTGAGCGAGTCGCCATTCTGACACAAGAAGTCAGGGCAGGAATTTGGAATTTGGCCATGGTGTCAGTGATAGCTCACCTACACTTCGTGAAGGACACCGTGGGATCTTTAACGTCCACCAACTTATGTCAGCAGATGGGACACCCAGTTTAAGGTCCATCCGAGGGACGGCACACACACTTTGATGAATCACCTTGCCTTTGAAACACTGGGATGACATTTTATAGCTGGGTCGGGATTCAAACCAAGGCGAAACAGCTTCAAGGCGCGTGTGCACACCATCCAGCCAGCCCGAATTTTTTTTTACAACATACAGAAATTACAATGATCAGTCACATCACAACTACAGGTTATCACTTTGGCTTGTTCATTCTTCATGGATAGCACCAAGCTACAGGTTGCATCATTACTAGTGTGGAGATATGCAGCTGACGCAGTACTCACTATCGGTTAATGTAGGATTTCGGAATTTGTCGAGTGCCGGAAACAACTCCATCCATCCTTCCATCCAATGGGACCATACTCTGTGCAGGGCGTTGGTGCTACCAAAGCAGTCTCCTTGGCTATTGAGTTCAATCCTGGACGGGTCACCACTCCAATTCAGGATGCCATCAAGCTAGCACTCGTTTTTCCGACCTCGGAAAGATGACAGGCAGAGTCAACCCCACCTGGTATTAATTCAACAGCCAAGTGGGATTTGAACTCAGGATCCTCGGATCCCAAGCCCACCACCCAAACCATTAAGCCAACACCAGGCATGCAACAACTCGCTTACTCTCTTTTTTTCAATAACACCACCTTTAACATTTGCCAACAACCAGTGGTAGCAGATGTATTATTACAGATGTATATTACAGAGTAACAAAAGCGTTGGGAAGAACTTTCCGAACAATATTTGATTTACATTGAAGAAAGAATTCCACAAGTATGTGGATCCTGTGGCTTAACACCCTTCCGAGGGACCACAGATGCATTGATGCATCACCCTACATGTGAAACACCAAGATGACAGTTTTATAACTGGATTAGATTCAAATCCAGGCTCCACAGCTCAAAGATGTGCGCATACCTTTGAACTACCCTTGCCAGCCCACATCGTGTTGTTATGATGAGCAGCCAAAGAAATATCTTAAAATTATTCGAGATTTTCTGAATTCAACCAAAGCAATGTGGCATGCTCATGTATATCTACTCTCAAGCATTCTGGGCATGAGTCGCACATATTTAATCCTTTTTTTCCTGACTCTCCCAGAAAGACCAACGAATATCTCGCACACTCAAAAGAAAAGTCAAAAAAATACTGTTGTAAAATTGTTACAGGTTGACTAATTTAGTGCATTGTTGGTTGATAGTTCTACATACTGAGAATGAGACTCTTCTCCCTTCAGAGAAGAAGCAATAAAATGTAATAATTCCACCACCTTCAAACCCGCACAGCAAGTAATGCATGTACAGCCAGCAAGAGAATGGGATAATTAGTTCCCATTACAACCGGAATTATTACAGAGCAAGCTTGACAACCAGAAGATACTTCGAGAATTATTACAGAGTACGCTTTCTTTTTAAACTTCGTCTGGGCTCATGGAAGAGCAAGGACACAGAACAGATCAGGACACAACGTAATAAAGGGAAGAGGGAGAGAAAGGGGAAATGCAGAGAGCAGGGTGGATGGAGAAGGTAGACTAAGTCAGACAAACAAGGGATGCAGATAACGATGAGAGTTGGGAGAGAATGCAAGGGGTGGATAAGATGGATACATTAGAAAAAATTTGGGATGTATGCGGGGGTGGTTTAATGAGTGTAGAGAGGATCATGGCTTTGGATAGGGGATGACCTAGGATGGTGATGAACAGCTGTGTTGAAGACTGGGAGGCAAGAATAAGATTGAAGAGAGTGTGGAAGGTGATTCACAGGCGGGGAAAAAGAGGAATAAATGTGTGGAGGTGAGCAGTGTTTCAGGATTTAGGCAGTTTCACGAGGAGGGGGCTGCTGGTGGACCACGTGTGTCCTGCAGATACTTTGAAGGCATGGAGAGGGCATAGAGTGCACGACCAGAAATGAGGTGTAAGAAGGCAGAGAGTCCACCGACCTGTCCGCGATGGTGAAATGGTAGGCCCATAGAATCCGCTTCATTGTGAGAGATTCCAATGATCTTGAAAGCGTTAGTTTCTATGATATCAAGCTCAACAAGATGTGAGGCTGGGGCCCACCACAGAGGGGAGAACTGTACTCCATTAAACTGTGGCTGAATGCCTTGTAGGTGAATAGGAACTCAAGTGTGCCAAGGAAGGAATTTGCATAATGGAGGATGCCCAGTCAGCGTCTGGCTTTGGAAGCCAACTTTGAAATGTGGCTTGCCCAAGAAAGATCATGGATGAGAAACAGCCAAAAGTCATTTTGACCCATGCCCCCCCCTCCCCCACAAAAAAACAACACCAACAAAACTCAATCTGCCAAAAAAAACCTTCATTCCCTATACCTTCACCTTTTCAATATCCCCAAACTGAATCCTCACTGAATAATACGTTTTTTTCCTTCAAAAGATCTTAATAATATTTTTCAAATGCTTCACAAAATGTATTTTAAAATATCTTACTTTCCTTACTACTCCATCAGGAACAATTCATTCATTTCTCTTCATGAAAATCTCTTCCTCTTTTTTGCAATGCTTATTTCCCAAAACTTATTCACTCCTAAACACTTACAGTAGTTAATCTACCCTCTGCTCATTCCTACAGCTCCATTTTCCTCCATGCCTTCAACAGAAAACATGATTACCACCCCACCCATGAAGTCTGTCACCGTATATCGAGTTTTGGAATATCGATAAGTCACCCTACAGCAAGACGTCCATTTCGCAGAGGTTGTGTGCACACGACACTCAATGGGTGTTGGTACCTTTCTCACCAGACATGGCACTTAGGCAAACTTAAGTGCTTAAATGTAAAGAACAAGTCACTTTTGTGACTCCATCTCGGTCTGTAAACGTTCCCAACTGGATTTCTGTGAATGGCAAATCTTCCCCTATATATTTGGTCATGACCCATTTCCTGCCAATGTCTCGTGCTCTTCGTTTGCTCCAATTGGTTAATCTGATCATGTGCTTCTGAAGGACAACATCTCTCCAGCCATTATCAAAGAACAGCCTCGGTGCTGGAAAGTCTGGCAGTTCATTCAGGCAAATTGGCAGGGACAGCAGGCAACCATTAGGCTTTAGGGCTGGCCTCCTATGTCGACACCACCAGTCAAAAGTTTTAGAACACCCCCGTTTTTCCAGTTTTTACTGAAACTTAAGCAGTTCAAGTCCAGTGAATAACCTGAAATGGTACAAAGCGAAGCGGTAAACTGCCAGAGGTTTAAAAAAAAAAGTCTAGGTTACCAAAAACTGAAAAATAATGTAAATTTCAGAGTTGTTAAAAAGGCCCTTTTCAGGGAACAAGTAATGGGTTAGCAACTGCAGCTGTTCTGCAGCAATGGAGGTAATTAAGCCTTGAAAGTTGATGCAAACAATTCTGACAGGTGTCCCAACTTTTGTTGATTAGTTACAAATCCTCGGTATAAAAGCAGTGTTGGAACAGACTGTTACTACACCCTCTGAAGCATTATTTGGACAATATTGCACTGCAGGAAGTAGTATATTGCTATCGTAATGGCGAGAAAAAGACAATTAACAAAGGAAGACAGACAGACCATTATAACCCTTAAAAGTGGAGGTCTTTCCTTCAGAGAAATTGCAAAGAAGCCAAGGTGTCAGTGAGTACAGTTTCCTACACCATCAAAAGGCACTTGGAAACTGGAGGAAACTCTGACAGGAAGAGGTCTGGTAGATCCAAAGCCACAACACAATCAGAAGACAAGTTTCTGAGAGTCAACAACTTGCGTGATAGGCAGCTCACAGGACAGCAGCTTCAAGCACAACTTAACACTGGTCGAAGTAAGGAAGTATCAGTTTCAACTGTGAAGAGAAGACTTTGAGCTGCAGGTTTGACAGGTCGAGTAGCAGTAAGAAATCCATTGCGAAGATGGCAAAATAAGAAAAAGAGGCTTGCCTGGACCATGAAGCACCACTAGTGGACAACTGAAAACTGGAAGAAGGTCTTATGGACCGATGAATCAAAATTTGAAATCTTCCATTCATCATGCAGGTTTTTTGTACGCCGTTGAGTTGGCGAAAGGATGGTTCCTCAGTGTGTGACACCAACTGTCAAACATGGAGGAGGAAACGTGATGATCTGGGTCTCTTTTACTGGATCCAGAGTCGGTGACTTGCACAGAGTGACTGGCACCCTGAACCAAAAGGGCTACCACAGCATTTTGCAGCGCCATGCAATACCCTCTGTTCTACGCCTAGTTGGTCAGGGGATCATCCTACAGCAAGATAACGACCCAAAGCATACCACCAGGCTATGTCAGAACTACCTTAGAAGAAAAGAACAAGACGGTAGGCTTCAAATCATGGAATGGCCAGCACAGTCTTCAGACTTAAACCCCATCGAGTTGGTTTGGGATGAACTGGACAGAAGGGTGAAAGCAAAGCAACCTACAAGTGCAACACATTTGTGGGAACTTCTGCAACAGTGTTGGGAAGAACTTTCCGAACAATATTTGATTTCCATTGAAGAAAGAATTCCACGAGTATGTTTGGCTCTTATATCTGCAAAAGGTTGCTACCTTGATGATTAAAAAATTTCGATTAAATTTTGTTCAACAAAGCGATTCTATGATTTCTTTTTTATCTGCAATTGTACATTGATACATTAAACTGCTTAAATTTCAGTAAAAACTGAAAAAAATGTGGGTGTTCTAAAACTTTTGACCGCAAGTGTACCACCCCTGATATTAACTCATCCTGGGAATTCTTCCACAGACACCTGCTCTCCCTTATGCACAGATTCATCCCATCTCGTCTTCAGTTATCATACCCATCCTCCGGCCCATAGTACACTGAAACCTATGGCCTTGCAACAACATGCATTCTTCTGGAAAGCAAATCCAACCGAAGGAAATCTCAGATCGTTCCACAAAACCCACAACGTGTGTGTCCAGAAAACAACATCTGTCCAACATCATAATAAATTGAACTTTCAAACTTGTCTCCCTCCTCTAAAACCTGGTGGTGCTATCTTAAGTCTCTTTGGCGTATGCTCCCCCTCCATCCTTTCCCTCACTTCAAATGGCACCATTGCCGACTCCGCTCGTGAGAAAGCCGAATGTCTTAATTTTGTGATTACATTGAAATCTTGTGTTCCCAAACCCCTATCTCTTTCTCTCTCCATCTCTCTTTCTCCTTCCAAAAAGACTGTATAGCAAATCCCCCCCATCTAATTTCTTAGCAACCTTCTCAAATAAGTTCAGTCGCTCCATCTCCTGGGTCTCACTATCAACTGTGATCTTTCTTGGACAAACCACATTTCAGTTGGCCTTCCAAGCCAGTCGCCAACTGGGCATCCTCTGTCTTGCAAAGTCCTTCCTTCGCACACCTGAACTCTTATCCATCTACAAGGCTTTCATCCACAGCTTTATGGAGTACTGTTCTCCCCTCTGTGCTGGGCCCCTGCCTCACATATTGTTCAGCTTATGGGGCTTGCTTAAATCCATATTGCCCAAGATAACTTTTCGATGAACGGCACAATTTTTGATATTTTACATGGATTTGAGAGCTTTTTGCAAAACTGATGAAAATTGTTTAAGTGAAACAGTGTGCTTGTTTGCCTTTATAAAGGTACATGGAAATATCGGGAAGACAAGGATCGCACATTGGTTCAAGCTGTTTGTGTCCAGATCCATGGGCAAGTCCTGCAGAAGCTTGGTATGGAAATGTTAACTTCTGTAGCTATTTCGTAGCTTGGTATGAACTTCCTGGCTAAAGACCCATTTTTTTAGCATTCTGCCACCAGCAAATGCTGTGTGAATCCTGATGTTCCTCATCTATGACTAAAAGGAGAAGTGTGTCATGCTTCATTCTAAAGGGTTCCTGCTGTCGTGTAATAATAATAATGAATATGGCACCATTAGAAAATTAATAATCAATTTAATTGGTTAGAAAGCTAATAATAGATTAACTTCGAACCAAAATTTGTGTCGTTTAATCATAAAAATACCTTATTTAAAAGCCCATATTTCCAGATTGAGGAAGAAGGATCGGGATATCGAGCTTTAATGTTGCAGTTACTGCCTTCGTAAAATAATGGCAATGGTACGTTTGGAAAGCTAATAATTGATTTACTTGGAACAAAAATTTGTGTCCATTTTAATTATAAAGATGTGCTTGTTTTAACAGACCCTTTCTGGGATTGAGTAAGAAGACGTAGGAATGGGAGCTTAATGTAGCGGTTCCAAAGGTAACATTTATTATTCTACGACAGCAGGAACCCTTTAGGGTAGGGGTCTCCAACCTGCGGCCCGCGGGCCACATGCGGCCCCTTAGACGGATTTATGCGGCCCGCGGTGCCATATTAAGTTTACATTACAATGCGGCCCACGATACTACCTATTTGTCAGGGTCAATGATCAAAGCGTTCTGTAATTTTTATTATGATTTTGATTCATATTAGACACGTGTTTTTAACACGATTATTCATTTATCATATTTGTTGGCAAGAAAAATATATTCAGCACTAATTTTTGTTTAAATTTCTGCATATTAATTATATTTTTTCAATTAAATTTTTTAAACTATTCCATTAAATATTTTATTTAAACGTTTTATTAAACATTTTATTTAAACGTTTTTTATTTCAAATTTTTATATTTCTAGTAGACGGATTTAAGTGTTTTTTCACGTTTTTTTCGGAATTTAGCGTCCTTTTTTTGGGTGCGGCCCTCCGCCCCTCACCACTTTGGTTTTGTGGCCCTCCGCCCAAAAAGGTTGGAGACCCCTGCTTTAGGGAGACACGGAAGGACCACACAAAATTATATATTGTAATATTTCTTGAAGCAATAGAAAAATATATAAAGGTACATGGAGGAGCGCACATACAACAACCACAGCCACAACAACAACCACAGTCACGACAACAAGACGTACATGTTGTAAAAGATCCTTTTTCACATGTTTTACTTCATTTTACATCGTCTTTGACATTCACAGATAGAAATGCAATATGTTTGTGAAGTACAATATGCTTGATTAAAGCCATCAGTGAAGTGACGGGTAGGTTAGTAATCTCTGGAAGTAGTTGAGTCACTTCAGATTCACCACCTGCACATTCATTCATTCAATAAAGCTACTATCAATAATATATATATATATATATATATATATATATATATGTATGTATATATGTATATATATATATATATATGTATATGTATATATATATATATATATATATATATATATATATATATATATATAATAGAGCAAGTGTATATACAGTATGTATCATCTACTCCTCTGAGATGATTTGACTGAGGAAGCTGAAACTTTCAGGGATTAATGAGGGAACCCTGAAGTTGTGCATATGCAAGTTTTGTTTGATTCCATCAAGTTTTGAAAAAAATAATTCTTCCCATCCTCTCATTTTCTTACTGCTGGGGAGGGTGAGTGCAATTGAAATTATCTGGGCTATATAACCACAATGTATTTTATAGACACATAAGCAGTACGCATGTTTTCGCTTCATATACGTAACCTGGGTTATTTTTATTTCGGGAGTGATTGAGGCAGTGCTCTGTTGCCTATACACCACCCAAATAAAGGGATGCGTCAGAAGAACATGTTGCATGCTTGCAACGAGATTGCCCATTGGGCAGGTATTCTGTGAGTAATTAATAATAATGATAATGTTTTTATTTCACGATAATGTCAATTCCCATCACATCTTTAATTTGTAAATACGATATCTAAATATACGTGCATCTCGTCATAATACAAGTGAGACTGATATGACTTATGGGGCTTATAATTTGATTGTTAGAAATGCCACCAACATTTCACACAATAAACAAGAAAAAGATCAGAGATTGCAGATCCTTGCCAGGACTTCTTTTGAGTGGTATATTATTTTTTTAGGTTTGAGGGTAAATCCAAGATGGATGCCAAACCATGTGACCTATGATATCATATGTGTGAACCTTTTGCTCCTCGTGGACAGGTGGTTATACGTGTAAAGTTTTGCCTCTTTGTTCAGCCACTTCAAAGAAGATTTTGAAGGTTTAAATTTTTATTTTTTTTAATGGCTGCCGAATCATGCGACCAATGATCTTATGAATTTTTTTTCTGTGGACCATTTTATCCCAAGATGACCCTCAAAATTTTTTATACTGATCGGATGTGGCGTTCCACATATGCAATCATGACATCATAAGAAATCACGCTCATTCCCCATGAGGAGGACTTGCTATTTGCCAAGTTTCAATTTTTTTCCTTGGTATGGTTTCAGAGATACAGAGGTCCAAAGTTTTTCCATTTTTTCCAATATGGCTGCCACACCGCGTGACTTAAGACATAATTATCATTCAAACGTTCTACATGAGTCGTCGCACCAATGGTGAAAATTTTGTCTCAATTCGACAAGTGGTTGCAGAGAAAAACATGAAAGTTCTGTACAGACAATCAAACAGACAAACCGACCCAAATTCAATACCCTCTCCTTTAAGGGGCTGTCACACCTTGACGTTTTAGCCAGCGTATGCCGACGTATGAAAAATTTGGCGAATACGCTGGCACACGTCGAATATGTTATGGATAAGTTTTGTATACGTTAAGAGCACACTGAAGCACACTGGCATACGTCATAGTATGCCGAGCTCGTCGACAAATTTTGTGCATGCTCAAAATTTTCCGACGTATGCCAGCGTATGACTCGCACGTTCCACATACGCTGGCCATAAGTTGTAGGCACGTTATGCGATTGTTGACACAAGTCGACACACGTTACTTGTAAGATACTCATAAGTCAAAATACGTCGAGGTAATGTCTAGCGTACCCGAAACTTATTTCTAACCTATGAGTAACGTGCTTTGAACCTATGTGTAACGTATCTCCAACGCATATTGACGTACGTAGACATATTTGACGTCTTCCGGACGACCACGGAACTTATTGAACGTATTTCTAACTTACAGCTACCGCATAATGGCATATTGGCAGCGTTTAGGGGAATTGGTATACAAAAATGGGGTTCACAGGAGGAACCCGTCAGTGTTCCAGACTCCATGTTTTTTGTTTGTTTGTTTTTTTTTCGGCATGACGGTGATGTTGACACTTCAATTTCTACTGCGATTATGATTTGAATCGTCGAGAAGCAGCCTTTTAATTGGCTACGCCATGTGATCGTCGGCGATACTCTGCCACGTGCTATGCATAAGTTAGACTATCATTGCGCATAATGTGTGAAGGCCGACAACACTCTAAGCATTCGTTGGTATAAGTTATCTATAAGTTATCGAAACGTTCTGTGTACGTTACTAATACGTTATGCATATGTCCAACTCGTTAATATACGCCCAAAACTGAAAAAAGCATCAATAGTTCAGCATACGCCAGCGTTTTAGATCAATTTTGATACGTTGCCATACGCTGGCTAAATCGTCAAGATGTGACAGGGGCTCTAGCGAAGGTAAAAACGTGTTGAACCTACAACAAGGCTTGGTCTTTATACCTCAATGGAAACCTAACCTGATGAGGTCGGATAATGCCATATAGTCAAAAAGATAGCTTTAAATTAGAGATGAGCGATGATGATTATGAAAGAGGTAATATTGACATTTAGCTGGTTAACAAGAGATTTGAGGGAGTTCAGCACAAAATGCTCAAAGACGCGTTCCTCCATGAAAAGTAAAAGTGTATGCTCATTGGAGCAGAACATGTTGGACAAAAAATTAATTGTAGTTTTTTTTCTTTTTCTTTGAATTATTTGAACTTAATGCAATGCACACAACCATCTCATTATCTTTCAACTGTGGAATTAAATGAGTGGTTTGAATGTTGTGACACACTTGTTTTCTGGAGTTGAGTCCATAAACCAAATTATTTCACTTATTTCTGCCATTAAAGTGTGCAAACATCACACCTGTGTCCAACAGAATTTTAGGGTTCTCAATTGAGAGCACAGATTTCCCTCAGTTATAAAGCACAGCGTTATATATTTACAATAAAAGTATTTGTTGATACGATTGTTTTGAAGTTCAACCTGACTATGCTCCTTTAATTGGTTGAAAGGGTTTGAAAAAGTAACCTTTGTCGTTTGTTGATTTTTGGAGCAGATAGTTGTTTGGCTGTGCTCACAGAAAATCTATGCTTTTAAGAACAATTTATCTATGCCAATAAATGTTTGTGTGTGTGTGTGCGCGCGCGTGCGTGCATGCGTGCGTGCGTGCATGCGTGTCAGTGTGTCTCCACCATAACTCCAGAACCATAAAACCCAGCAGCCCTGAAACTTTGCATGCATACTGAGAAAACTCCAAGGAAGTGCAAGAGTGAAAATTGGGTGTTGGGTTAATTAAAACATCCCTTTTGAAGATAATAAGTGATCGGTTGTGAAATCTGACAATTTAAAGAAATAACGAGTCTTAAAACTAAGCCGATATACCTATTTACTTTAATCAAGCAAAGCAATGTCCCTCCTTCTCCATAGAAACACAAGGCAATGTGAAATTTCCAAAGCATTGAACTTACCTTTTTCTACTGTTTGGAGAATTATATTGAGTTAACCAAAAATTTTGGAACGTGCCAAAATTAACCAGCTTCATTAAGCTGTATGATTTCATGCATTCACTGCAAGACCTCATGCCCTGTCCCCCAGAGGAACTGCCTATCCATAGTATCTGCCAGATATGTGTCTATATTTTCAGAGGTTTCGCGAGATGCTTGACAGAGGATCAAAGCAAATCTGGGAAAAAATGGATGTTAAAAAAAAGTTACCGTTTGCGCGGACCCCAAACCAATGTATCACGTGTGTCCTGCATGTCTGTACACTCAAGATGGCGGATTATCTGAAATGTTTATTTCACGGACGATTAAACTTTGCGATGTCTCCAGGGTTGTTCTGTATTAAGCTGCACCTCTTTTGTGAATAAAGTTATTATTTGAACAAATTCATTTTATTTCATTAACTGCTGCGTGCGCGGTGAAGACCGGCTTTAAAGTTAAAGGGATCTTATATGATATGCAGGGACAGCCTGGCCAACCATTTCTTGTCAACCATTTAATTGGAGTGTTTGCATGAGTGCTGAAGCCACCTGCCGAATACCTTACAGTCAAGAGCGGTAACACGCTACTTCCTGAGCGAATCGTTCACTCACTGTGGATGCTTTTGCCCACCACGTCATTTCAGAGCATGTGGATTGTGCTCCGTCACCCTGAGTGAGCGGTTTGTACTCCATCATCCTGAGCAAGCGGTTCGTGCTCCGTTCACCCTGAGCGAGTGGTTCGTGCTCTGTCACCCTGAGCGAGCGGTTCATGCTCTGTCACCTTGAGCGAGCGGTTCGTGCTCCATTCACCCTGAGCGAGCAGTTCGTGCTCCGTCATCCTGAGCGAGCGGTTCATGCTCCGTCACCCTGAGCAAGCGGTTCGTGCTCCATCAACCTGAGCAAGTGGTTCGTTTCAGTCACTCTGAGCGAGTGGTTCATTCTCCATCACCCTGAGCAAGTGGTTCATGCTCCGTCAACCTGAGCGAGTGGTTCCTTCTCCCTCACTCTGAGCGAGTGGTTGGTGCTCTGTCACTCTGAGCAAGCGGTTTGTGCTCCGTCACCTTGAGCAAGCGGTTCGTGCTCCGTTCACCCTGAGCGAGCGGTTCGTGCTCCGTCATCCTGAGCAAGCGGTTCGTGCTCCGTCACCCTGAGCGAGCGGTTCGTGATCCGTCAACCTGAGCGAGCGGTTCGTTCTCCATCATCCTGAGCAAGTGGTTCATGCTCCGTCAACCTGAGCGAGTGGTTCCTTCTCCCTCACTCTGAACAAGTGGCTCGTGCTCCATCACCCTGAGCAAGTTGTTGTGAAATGACACCCAATTTCCCAGCCGTTTGCCATATCAACGTGTTTCCTGAATTACCGAGCCAATATTTTTTTTCCACCCGTCACGCGCAGCTGTTTATAAAGATTAATGTTTGTGACCATATCCCTGAAACGTGGATATGAATGTAACATTATTTTTCAGTGAAAGATACTCATGGTTTTAGGGTTGTTACAAATATCAGCCGTATGTGTGTGTGTGTGTGTGTGTGTGTGTGTGTGTGTGTGTGTGTGTGTGTGTGTGTGTGTGTGTGTGTGTGTGTGTGTGTGTGTGTGTGTGTGTGTGTGTGTGTGTTGTTCAGAAAGCATCTCTTCTTCTTCTCTCTCTATCTCTATCTCTATCTCTATCTCTATCTCTTTCTCTGGTACTGTGGTGTTCAGAGTAATTACTGTTCCCCTCCGTACCAGGAATGAAAACTTAAAACACATTGCATGGTTTAGACGGTTTTACTTTGTTGTTCTAAAAGATGGTGGTGTGACACACAACTAAGTGTGTCTTTTAACCTGAAATTAGCCGGACACGAATATCGGGTTTTTGCAGCAACAGAAACTTTAAGCTGCTATGGATGTGGATCGCAAGGTCATACTTGGAATTATTGTCAAAATGCAAAAAGAACATATGCTTCTGCAGCTGGGTCAACATCCACCCCCCCCCCCCCACCCACCATTAATGTTCAGGGAGACCCAACAGATGAGTCACCCATAGTGCAGGAATCTACCTTAGAACGTCAAGGTGCAGCAAAAGATGGGAATGATAAGTATAGTATGGTTAAACGTTGTGATGGCAGCAACCTAAATGAAATGGGAGAGAAGGTGCAAACTCCAGAGGATTTAAATTGCTTTGAGGAACAAATGATGGACACAAGCTTGAGAAAGAGTCTGAAACGCTCCCTCTTAAGCATTGAAAATAAAGATAAGGGCGATAAAGTGCTGATAGTGCAAAACGCTGATGCCTCGAGTGAGTTTGGTCATCCTGCACAAAGGGAGCAAAGTAGTGAGGAGTTGGTGGAAGACGCGACTCCACCAATGGTTCACGTTAAAAGGTTTCAGGATCATACTTATACATGTGAAGGTGAACAACTTACTCAGGGTGATGATGACCAAAATATGACACAGAACGTTAAGAATGACTACCCCTTACTCCCCAATGTAATAAGGGTGCACATAAAGAGGAAAATATGCCCCAAGTTGACAACAGTGATGGGACAGGTCTCCCTATTCAATCTCTACAGAGAGATTCTTTAGACCATGGGATAATGGAGGAAGCGGTGGCTGAGTCACAACCAAGCTACATTGAGGATGTAGATGTAGAGGCTTGCGATGCATTGTGTGCATCTCAGGAAGAAGAAATAGAGTCAAATGTATCGAAAGAAAATATTATTAGCTTTTTCAATGAAACCTTCAGGCAGCGAAATGTGCAGATCAAAGATCATTTTCCCGATATCAAGGCGTTTATCACCACTGCAAAACAAATGGTGCAAAGAAACTCAACAGAGATTTCTGAACCTCAGTTCCAGAGACTCAGGAAAGCTTTGACAAAAGTGAAAAAAGAAATGCAGTTAGAAGTAGACCGAGTGCTTAGAATCTTAACGATGGTTTTGCACATCACATCTTTTAATATAAATGGGGGTCGGGCCCCATTAAGAAGGGTTCAAACAATTCAAGCTTGTGAGAGCTTGAAAGCAGATATAATCCTCCTACAAGAAACTCATGCTACAAACACCCTAGTAGCCGAATGGGGAAGACTCTTTAAAGGTCACCGGTTTTTAAGTGGGTTTCCGACACCAAAAGCAGGTGTTGCGATTTGTTTAAGCCATAAAATTTGTGCACAGCAACATTCTTTTAAGGAAATATATAGAGGGCATCTCATCTCTGGATTTTGTTTGCAATAAACAAAAGATAATTGTTGTAAATGTTTACGCACCAAGTGATCCGATTGAAAGGAAAAAAAAAATTCCATTCTAAAGGATTTTATAAAGGACTTGGAGTCAACCGCATTTATATGTATTGCTGGAGATTTTAATTGTACTGTCTGTCCCTCACTCAATAGAAATAGTCATGAACCCCATGCTGCCTCAACCAAAATTCTAGGAAGCATCATCAAACAGTATGTACTTAAAGACGTGTGGAGAGTACAGCATCCACAATCGAAATGCTATACATGGTGTAGATGTCATGATGGAGCTGTATCAAGAGCAAGACGAGACAGAATATATGTAAATGAAGTCATGTCAAATGTAGTGTTGAAGTCTCAAATAGTTCCTGCCGGTTTCACAGATCATGACCTCGTCATGACGTCCTTTCACATACCCGATCTAGCATGTGGAAGTGCTTATTGGTTTTTTAATACAAGTCTGTTAAATGATAAAAAAAAAAATTTAAAGAATCTTTTCGAGATGTATGGGGGAAATTCGCTCATCCAAATTTGAACATGCTAACTTGCGGGTGTGGTGGGATCTTGCAAAGTCCCAGATTAAAACCTTCTGTCAGCAGTATAGTTCTTTTTAGATCGAGAGCACACTCTTTGTCAATTGATTTGTTAAGAACTCAAATTGTAGCTCGAGAACAGAGGACAGATGGTGGAAAGGGCTCTTATGACAAAGAGTTGTGGGAAAAGAGAGCTTTATTAACTGAAATGGTGAAACAACAAGCTATGGGCACCTTGGTAAGGATGAGGATGGGTTATCTGACCTTGGATATGCCAAACAAAGATTTCTTTAAATTGAAGAATAATATAAAAAAAATCTCAACAAATTAATGGGCTGCGTGCATTAATTGGATCCCTAATGATGTCCCAGAAAGAGATCAGGAGTGTCTTGAAGGTTTTTTATTCAAATCTATACTCCCCCCAGAGTGTGGACAATGAGGAAATTCAAGAACTGATTGTGGAGCTTCACAATTAGAATATCAGCAACAACTTCTTGATTCCTCCATCACTTGAAGCAGCCATGCGGAGTTTAAAAGATGGAAAGGTCTCTGGACTAGATGGCCTACCTGTAGAATTTTATCAAGTTTTTTGGACTTTGGTCGGACCAGACTACTTGCTTCATGTCCTTGAAGAGTGTATACGTGTTGGAGAACTGCCATTATCTTGTAAGATAGCAGTTGTATGTTTGCTGCCGAAGGATGGGAACTCTCAACAGGTTGAAAATTGGAGACCTGTCTCTTTACTTTGTTCTGACTATAAGATTTTTTCTAAAGTTCTCGCCAGTCTCATGAAAAATGTAATTGCTTGGGTAATTAATCCAGATCAGACCTACTGTGTGCCTGGAAGGTCCATTCATGATAATATTTTTTCTGGTAAGGGATAGCATTTCCTGTAATAATACCTTGTGTGACAATTTTGGGTTGTTGTTTAT
>NC_140978.1:6737991-6752991 GCF_056783735.1 Eptatretus burgeri
GGTGAGGCTTGTGTGGGTGGGGCTTGTGTGGATGTGGCTTTTGTGAGTGGGGCTTGTGGATGTGGCTCATGTGGGTGGGGTTTGCATGGGTGGGGCTTGTGTGGGTGGGGCTTGTGTGGATGTGGCTCATGTGGGTGGGGTTTGTGTGGGTGGGGCTTGTGTGGGTGGGGCTTGTGTGGGTGTGGCTTTTGTGAGTGGGGCTTGTGTGGATGTGGCTTATTTGGGTGGGGTTTGTGTGGGTGAGGCTTGTGTGGGTGGAGTCAAAAAGGGGCGGAGTCCAAAAAAATCAATTTATCTCTGTCTTTTGTAATTCCTGTGAATAAAATGAACCTAAAATCTCTTCCCCTTCTAAATCATATACTTTGTAAGTCCAAGGAACTGTATCTGTATCTATTACATCAACGATTTTAAAAAGTTCATTTGTCCATCGCTTTGTATAACCTTTTTCAAAATGAGATTTCCACCTATATATTCTTACGTTATCACCAACTTTGAACTTTGGCTTTCTGACATTAATCTCTTTTTCATATCCTAATTTTGTAAATGTTTCTGATGGTTTGGTATTCATTGAGGTGTGAATCGTATCATTATACTTATCGACAATATCCTGAATTAAAGATAACCATTGTTGAGAACCGAGTTGGGTGAATTTTTTATATAGTCTCTCTTTTAAAGTACGATTAAAACGCTCAATAACAACCGCTTTTCCTTCATTAAAGGTGCTGTATAATGTAATGTTGTTATATTTAAGAAAATTCATAAATGTTTTGTTGTAGAACTCTGTACCTTCATCAGTCCACATTTTTTTAGGTTTTCTCTTGCTTTTATTAAATATCTGTTGAAAGGCTAACATAAGAGTATTACCTGTTTTGTTTTTTTTTAAAGGGACGACCCATGCGTATCTACTCCTCAAATCAATAACGGTTAAAGCATACTTGTACCCCTTATCATTATTGAGTTCAATTAAATCAGCGGACCAGATATAATCAACTTGCTTGGAATAAACCTTCCTTCTATGAAACTTTGTGCTTATTGGTTTGTGTAATTCATCAGCTAATTGCTCTTCAATCTTAATGACATCATTAGAGCCTATAACTTTTTTGAATTTCCAAGCCAAGTTTCAATTTAGCACCGATCATCTTCTTCACGATGAACCTATCAACTTTTTAGCCGCGTCGCAGATGCTGGCTCTAAGAGAGCTCCGCGTTGTTCTTCTTGTTCTTCTTCTTCTGGTGAAGACAAAACCTTAATGACGCGGCTCTTGGACACATTTGTCCTTGTTCTCTCAAGGTTGGATTTTGTATCAGAGACAAATTGTACAACATTTCTCGATCGGCTTCATGTTTTTCTTCCAACGTTGTGGTATTTCCATAATCAACATCGTGCCACATGCACACTTCATCAACCCTATTGATAGGTTTGCTCCACGGTTTAGGATTGTCAGCCTCATCTAATCTTTTATTCAAGTTTGTTCCTGGACCACAGAAAGAATACTCTGGTAGATGTAATTCCCCTAGTATTCCAGTAGTTGTAAATTTACTTCCTGAAAAAAACTCTTGTATATCTCCCCCACATTTGTGTTTGGAGATAAATTTACTCTTTTTAGAGCCACATACCGAACATGTACCTTTTTGTATAACCCTATTGGTTGACGAGCGCCAGCCAGAGTGACCACTATATTCGTTATGTCTGTGTGTCTGTCTGTCAGTTGGGTAGTCGATCTAGGCGAAAAAAAAATCTCAAAAAATTTTTTTTTGAGATTGTTTTTTTTTTATACCCTTATTATCAGTATTTAAAATGCCGATTTCAGTTAATACAATGGTGATTTCGATGAAACTTGGTTGGTAGGTTCCATACCATGACCTAGTTATGTGCAAATGAAAACCGTTACTTTGGACACCACCGTTGCCGAGCAACGGGACTTTGAAATTTTTGAAAAATCATTAAAAAAAAATTCGAAAATCAAAAATCGGGCCACGAGCGACTGTGGGCAGTACATTCAGCCATATTGTCAAAAATTTCCAGCCGGATCTTATGAAAACTGTCGGAGAAGATAGACTTTGAATGAACCCTGGTCGAAAACAATAAAAAAAACGAAGTTCGTTATATCTCAGAGACTATGAGTCAGATATACATGAAACTGGTATGGTAGGTTCATGGTATGTCCTAGTTATGTGTGAGAAAGAATCGTTGCTATGGACCCCTCCGTTGCCTAGCACCGGCCGAAAAACCTCTAAATGTGGGGGTATTTTAACGAAAAACAATCTGCAGCATTAACCCTTGAAGCTAGAATCATGAATTTTCTTGTGCTTAATCCTCAGGTCATTCCCCATCGAATGGGCCCATCGCGTCAGGTTCTTTTGGGTAGTCGACTACCCATGTCTGCCTACCGGCTTATCTGTCTGTGTGTCTGTCTGTTCAGAGCATAACTCCGTGCACTTTGATCCGATCTTGATGAAACTTGCTTATGTGTTCGATATCAATGTCTAGTTGTGTTTTCCTGGATGAGGGCATGGCTACGTCCATTGTCGGCGGAGCCATGCCCCAAAAATAGCCATTTTTAGGGGTTAAAAATCTTTTTTCTGAGGGAATTGACTGAATGGAATGGGTTCTTCGGTATTTGAATAGCAAAATGAATTATATAAAACTTGTCGTCGTCCAATTTTTCATTTTCATCCCAAGGTCAAGGTCACTAGATCAAAAACTTAGAAACCTGCGAATTTTGACATAAAATTCATACGACCGCCCAAACTTTGAGAGCGAGGATGACAATATTTTTTTATGCATAATCTTGAGGTTATTCCCCACCTTAAGTCTTGAACCCATTTTGCTCTATCTCAAGCACCTTGCCCGTGGCGCCCCCTTCAAGTTTGTTTTTACGCTGATTTCATCAAAGTATGGATAATCCGAGGAGTGCGAAATGCCACATAGCCTATATGATGTTATATTGTTCCTGGAATGTTCCAGAGGAAGTTTTGCACCAAAGGTCATAATCCTTGACCTTTGATCTTTAAAGGCCACAAAGGTCAAATTTTCAAATTTGTGGGAATCAAACCGGGTTTTCGACCTTCTTTGACGAACTAACTCCAATAAGCTTTCGCACGTATCCTGTTTCCTTATTTTAATGTCCACAACATTGTTTTGTGACCTTTAAAGGTTATGCAAAGGTCAAATTTTGAAAGTTGTTGAACGAAATGGGGTTTTCAACATTTTGCAGCATATAACCTTTCACCTGTACCACATCATGTTGATCATTTTTATAACTTGGTCAAACATTATCACATTGTCTCATCCTTGACTTCTGAAACAATCAACTTTGTCAAATACCGCTCATGAACCATTGTCGTCTTCAGACTTGTTATTTTTACTTTTAACATATGAGATATTTTTACTCTTGGTTTTCTTTTTACATTTTAGACAATAACTCATTTATTTATGAGAAAAATTCCTACAGAGTGCGAAAACTTTTTTAGTTTCCAACATGCACATTTGAATCTTAATTTTTAAAACATAAAGAATCCTCAGAAATGTCTTCACTCTCTCCTCCATTTATTTAAGAAAAAAATGTAAAACTTTAATTAAAGCCAATCACACCAACATCATCAATAATATAATCTTTTCCTTCTTTCTCTTCTTTATCTCCACTTTCTCGTTTATATCTTCCCCCTCAAACCGATGTTAATAGTCATGATGCAAATATTTCTGATAAACTTGTCAATTCTTTGTTTTCCTCCTCGGTGCGTTGAGATTTATTTATTTTCTGTAATACCCCCAATCTTTTTCTAATCTCACTGGTTTCCATATTTTTATATTTATTTATTCTCTCTCTCTCTCTCTTTCCTCTCTATCTATCTCTCTCTCTCTCTCTCTCTCTCTCTCTCTCTCTCTCTCTCTCCCTCTCTGTGTCTCTCTCTCTCTCCCTCTCTGTGTCTCTCTCTCTCTCCCTCTCTCTCTCTCTCTCTCTCTCTCTCTCTCTCCCCTCCTTCTCCCTCTTCTCCCTTGCCTCCTTCTCTCTCTTCTCCATTGCCTCCTTCTCTCTCTTCTCCCTTGCCTCCTTCTCTCTTCTCCCTCTCCTCCTCTCTCTTCTCCCTCTCCTCCTTCTCTCTCTTCTCTTTTTCCTCCTTCTCTCTCTTCTCTTTTTCCTCCTTCTCTCTCTTCTCCTTGTCCTCCTTTGTCTCAGTTTCTTCAACTCCTTCCTCGTCCCTTACTATCGTTGAATCACTTTCACCCCATAGAATATCATGCATATATTCATGAAGATTTCTTGTTATTCCTGTATCCAAAATTTTTTTTTTACAACAGGAAACCAATAAAATTTCTTGTGAATTTCTAAAAGAGCCTTGCATTTTCTTAACTTAAAATTTTTTTCATTATTTAACATTTTTATTAAATCCAAAGTTGTTAGTTTATTAACATCAGTATTAAGCCAATCTTTTATTGAAAATACCTCATTCTTATGTTGTAGAACATATATATTAAAATACTGAATACCCTTTTCTTGGTGGTGGTCGTATGGCAGCTGAGCTGCCGGGGTAGCTATCATTTCTTGAAGTGTGACAGTGTCGCTGATGCAGTGCCCCTCTACCAGTACACACACTGAAACTGGTACTCATTTCACCGACCTCGGAAGGATGACAGGCTGAGTCAACCCCCTGGTATATTAATTCAGCGGCTGACGGGGCTTGAACTCAGGATCCTAGGATCCCAAGCCGCCACCCTAACCACTGAGCCAACACCAGGCTATACCCTTTTCTTGAAGGTATGCTTGAACAAAGAAATGATAATTTTCTTGAAGCCTTCTTGCTGTCATTTATGTATGAGAAATATATGACAGATTAATATAATGACAGGAAAGACCTCCCATCTTCCCATAGTTAAATCATTTTGAATTTCCTTACTTATTAATCCTGTTCTTTGTGTTTTCATGATATAAACTATGGCAAAACCATTATTGATTTTCCCTTATTAAATTATTTTCTTTGTTGTTTGCTAATGGTGCTTCCACAAAGCTCATTCTCGGCACAAGTGGATAATATTCTTCCTTACGAGACTGATTTAATTGTTCCAGGTCTTCTAGGTTAATTTTAAATGACCAATTATACCCTACATCATTCATATCATATCACCATTGTTCTATTCTCATACAAACGATACACCCTTCTTTATAAAATTTTATTTTAATTGGAACTGTGAATTCTGTATGACCTGGAGATAAAATCAACACTTCTGTATCTTTGGAATACACGGCCGTTTTATTCAAGGATATATATTGTGATAAATCACTTAATCTCACCAAGTCATTCGCGTCAGTCGGACTTGGATAATTTATTAATTTATAAGCATTTTTCATATTAATATTTTTTGCTATACTATATTTCTGTTGTTCAGCCTGTGCCTTTGTGTAATAATTTGATAAATCAATATCCAGTTCTTGGGATACACCAAAGATAGAACCATCTTTACCAACATGTCATTTATATTAGATTTAAAATAATGTAATTAAAAATTTATTTTTGTTGAGTTGAAATAACACATATAGACATAATTGACCACAACACTTGGAATTTAATTCTTGGACTTGAAATGTTTGATAAACACCAATCTGTAAGAATTCTATGACTTCAACAGGTGGTGGAAGACCAAAACTATCAAAATAATATTTGTCTTGACTACTAAAAATACAAACCCAATGAGAACCGTTCCCATTATTATCTTCTAAGTTCATAATAATATTCTTTGTATGCTTAGACACGTTTGTTAAGTAATCTCTCATACAAATAACCACATTATGAATTTCTAATTTCTTACAATATTTGAAAAGTTCTAAATTTGATGTTGTATTCTTTCCAAATTCTTTAAACCACTCATCAATGCTCATTTATTTATTCGAAAGATATAATCCATACCCCTTTTAGTTAATTTTACACCTGCTTGTGTGATAGAAGAAAGCATATCTCCAACTAACAATCTCGCTTTATCAGGCAGACTTTCAAGTTTTTCAGCAAAATCTACAATTACACCACTTCCACTAATTTGTTTCTCCAACTCTTTGTTATGTCTTTCCAATTCTTTTTGAGCCTGGAGTTGAGCCTTCCTTTAGTTGGCAGTTTTCACCGCTGCTGAAATACCACCCGTCAATGCTCCAGCCGCACTTAAACCAGCAAATAAAGGAATTAGAAATGGGAGAAATCCTCCACTCCTCTCTCTTATTGAATATTTCTTCAACATTGGTTTTGACATTTTAAATTTAAGTGAGCCAGTGTCATTCAAGATTTTCACCTGTTCTCTTGTGAGCAAAACATCAATTCTTACTGCTCCTTTTCTCTGAATTGTATTAACGTTAATCATACAAGGCTTTTGATTTTGAATACAAGATGATAGTTTATGAAGATTGATTTGATGAACATATACCCCAGTTGGCACTTTACTACTCATTTATTTATCAAAAAAAATTATGTGACACTAATCATAACACCATTATCTGAATTAATCTGTAATTCTGTTTCTTCCAAAAGCAAACAATATGTATCAACTTCTTCACTCTCTCCTCTTTCAATGTATAGGGAAGTATCCACTCGATTAGACTTTATTGTTTCCTTTTGAGCACTCAGGCCAATCGCCTAGATCCACAGAGTTTTAAATGCTGTCATATCCAAAATGGGTTCTTTATTTCCATTGCTTTCACGCACCTTTTGGTAAGACTTGTATGCTTCAGCATAATCATTTTTTTCCCCAATTAATTTCCAATCTATCTCGTGGATAAAATGCTCCATCTCGAGAAACGCGAAGTTGTTTCACCTTAGCATTAACACTCAATGCATTATTCTTATCAGTCACAGTATCACCATCTGTTTGTTTTTTTTTTTAAATGAACCACAGACATCGTGGCTTTCCTTCCAGAATACCCAAAATTCCACGTGTAACAGCTTCCAACAAAATTCCACGTGAATACCCAAAACAGCTTGGTTTGGTTCAGTTTAATGTGTTGGCATCTTCTTTTAAGGTATGATACATTGAGTGGCTTCTTTGAGTTGTCTTCCATTCAACATCTCTTCTGTTTTCAGATGAGGAGTACATTCACTAATATACCAACTAATTTCATCAATAACAAATTTATTCTGAGCAACAAAAGTATTAGCCACACCAAAAAGCAATCTATTTTCATTGTCATTCCTTTGCAGTTGAAATGTAATTTTAAGACCACACAGAACTTTATGATGATCACAAAATCCAAATATACCTTCAAGAGGAACTGCCACAGTAAAGCTATTATCTGCTTTTGTATCATCATTAAACATTCCTTTCCTTTGACTATATCCAGGGTCTGTGTTTGTTCCCGTTGACATATCAGGAATAAAACCTTTGACAGCGCCCTTTCCCATTCTATCATGAAATGAATATAGTGTAAATTTCATCATTTCAGATGTTGCAGAGATATAATCAACCACTTAAACTTCTTGTGTTCCAATGTACAAATGAACACTATCAAACATTTTCCAGAAGAAATCATTTACGAGTGTAGCGTTTGTGTAAGTCGCAGTCTTAGTGAATGTAAATTTACACAACAAGAAACTTTCGGCTCGATTCAAATAAGTTTGTTGATTATTTATTTCAAAACATTTTGTTCCATTTGCATTCCAGTCTGTTCCAGTTATTGCATTTACCTTGAAGTAGTCTTCTTTTTTAGTAGAGTTTGAGATGACAATGGTATAATCCAAATAATAGATACTATCAATTGCTTCCATACTTGTATTTATTTAGTTAAAAAGATGTTAAAACTTTTGAAACCCTGAACCAAGTATTTGAATTGTTTTCTGTCATTCTTGGGGAGACAACTGAGTTTTGCCTTTCTTAATTTATCTTACTGCTTGTAATTTATGAGATTCCTTTTGGGCATCTTTTATACTATTTATAGCACCCGCTACATTTCCCACAGAAGAAGCAGTTGAACCAATTAGGTCTTTATGTTTAAGAATAGTTGAACTCCCATTAGAGTATCAATGATCCCATCTCCTTTTTTTCTAAATTGATGTCCAACACCTCTTTGTGTCTTAGGTTAATAGTATCCTCTACTAAGATACATACCTTCACCCTTGTAGTATGGGGAAAGGCACATCCCATCCCCTGTAATTATTTTATATTTTCCCAACTCGTGTTTCCTCACAATAACCATCGTATGTATTTATTGGAAAACTTCATGCAGGCGAATTATGATGGATATAATTTCTCCATTAAAAGAAATTATGCGATTATCTTGGTCGGTTATCCTAAAATTTACTCTGTAAATGGTTTTTCCTGACACAGGAAGATAAACCAGATTTTTGGGTTCCATATTGAATTTATAACCAATTGGGGTTGAGTATGCGCTGAATAAAAATATTGTATTTGTTCTTATTCCATCATTATATGCGCCATCAATCAAATCACAGTGAATTAATACCGAATTTATGCGTGAGCATATTTGAATGACATTATCACTGTAAAACGTAACCTCCCATTAGTTTCAATCTTTTTTGAGGAGAAACCCAATAACTCTCTAAATGAATTATCAATTGTGAAATCAACCTTGCAGTTATTTTTAAGTTTAATCGTTGATTTTGAAGTATGTTTTTGAATATCTATAACAATATTTTTGGTTCATCACCCTGTTCTTTCATAAGACGAGCAATTTCGGAAGATATTTGAGAAATCTCATATGCTCCGGGTGAAACTGTTATCGTTTTGTATCCACTTCCCGGATTATAACTAAACTTCTCATTTTTCTCGGTCATATTAAACAAGGTATTATAAGTTTCCATGGACAATAAAAACGCCTCATATTCTTTTGTTGCGTCAAGTTGTGTAGTGGGTATGGGAATGAAGATGTTTGGTCGCTTGTTGTGAAATTAAAACTTAGGATTGTGCTTCTCATCTTATTTAATATGGGATAAAATGTCTTTGTATTGACATTTATTAATTATTTTCATGTTCATCAACTGGTCTAAAATGGCTGATGTTTCATTAAAACAATTGTTATTTCCAGCCTTCTTACTACCTAGCAACAATAACAGCATATTAACTAATTGTGATGGGTCATTTGGAAGAAAACTAACACCTGAACCAAGGATACTTAAAGCCTGAATAATGTGTTTCTCCTCATTCTTCCTACTTTTACCAGAAAGACTAACCCTATATTTAAGAGACTCCAGCAGATCAATATATACTATATCTTCCTTATTTTCCACATCCAATGGTTGATCAAAATACTTTGATTCATCCCTCACAATTGAACCTTGTCTTCTATCTTTTGTGAGAAGAAACATTAATCTGGGGGTTAATTTAACATGGGGTTGAGCAGAACTCAAGAAGCTTAATTCATCATTAAATATCAATACCTTTTCTTGAACAAGATGAAATATTGCTGGTTGTTCTGTTGGAATGAGTCCTGCTTTGGTTTTTGAATCTGCTGAATATTCATTGTTTTGAAGAGCATTCACAACATAATCAGGGGTTGATTAATTTCTTTCAGTTGTTGAAATAATCCATCATCATCATCTTCTAATTCTTCTATATGCTCTAATTCTTTCTCCATCATTTGACTGAAATCTTTCAACATTTGAAGTTTTTTAGGAGTATATTCTATTGTGGAACTGTGGAAGCATCTATAATTTTTTTCTTGGGAAGTTTTTAAAAGTGGTTTAAAAAATTTCTCTTGTTTTCTTTCAAATGCTTCCTCACCCGTTAGTTTCTGTCTGCATTTCTTCTTTATGTCTTCCTGTTGTTTTACAACTTTTGAAACCAACTCTTGATGCTCCTTACATCTTCTTGCTCTTCCTTTCGCATCCATTTATTTATTGAAAAATATCATTCACTGAATTATAAAGGTCAACAGGGAAATTTTCCTTTTCTTCATCATTAAAGTAGATGTGTTCAAATAAATCCTTTTCTTTAAATATTTCATCAAATTTTTTATTAACATTAATGCGAGTTGTAATTTCTTCTTCACTAATACTTGTATCTCTGCTTTTCATACGTTTGCGTTGAGTTTCTTCTTCAACATCAAAACCGAATGATAAAATGTTAACCCCATTACCACTCAGATGTTTAATAATTTGTCTCATTCCTTCTGGATTAGTTTCTAATATCCTAAGACTACCAGATTTTAGTTTCTTTAACTCACTCTTACAATGTGAATATTTTGTTGTACTAAGAGAAACCTCCTCAAATATTTGGCCTTCATTCCTCAATCGTATATGTTCCTCAACTGAAATATAGTAATAATCTTCACCTTCTACTTCTCCAGGTCTTATTGCTCTAATTGTTGTTGATACAATACGAACTACATGGTGCTTTTAGAGCAAATTTACAATATTCTCATTTGTACTATACAAGAACCTTGATTTATGAAAGTTTTTTCCAGAAGCAGATTTACCCACAACATTTATAATAATAGTTGTCATTTATACATGTAATTGTTTATAAAATAAAAAAATATATCCCTTAATATCTCATCTTGTTTCACAACAATATATTTATATTTTTCAGTCGTGTGCTTCATATAATCCCCAAATTCCTTTTTACTACATAATGTAGAACAATTGTCCCTCCAAAAATTGTTTATATCGATTGAATTTAACTTGAATAAAATAAAAGTATTAGCATTGTTTCTTATTGAGCGACGAGGAAGTTGAAAGTATGATTGACTAAGATAAATACAATTACAAGAAGAATGTCTCCCTCTTGTGAGGTAGCTATCCATTACCGTTTGGTTTCTCTCATTAACACAATCATCAAAGATAACGAGTTTCTTTTTTGATTTATCCAAATCTTGGGGAGAAGGTGTATCTTCCGTATTATCACTAAGAATACAAGTTATCGGTTTTGATTTCTTTTTATATCTCTGTGTATCACAAAATAGTTGTATTATATCTTCAATGTTGTAATCATTTAGTTTGTTTTGAAGTTTAAATAAACAAATTTATCTTCTTTTTTGAAAACCAGCATTAAAACCTTGTGAGAGTAGTTGATACTCAGGTTGAAAACTTGACTTTGTGAAAATTATTAAATTATCATAATCTAAAAAGTTGGGAGTAAGGAGCATCTTTAAAAGTAAGCAGGTTTTTCCACATCTGCTTGAACCAACTATGAGACATCTTAATGAATTTGTAAGATTTTTATGGTTGTTAAATTTTATCTTATTTTCCCAAATGGGTAAAAAAAATCATTCATTTATGTATTTGGAAAACAGATTATTTAATTTATTATTGGCTTTTTTAGAAACTCTATTTTATCCTAAGTTTGGGTTTAATTTCAAGATAATCCATTATTTTATTTATACAATATCTTGTGTTGATATTTCCCTGAAAATGGCAATCGTGAATAATATATAACAATCCTTTTAACATTTCTCTAATACGTACAGTTTCTTCCATTGTAAGGAAAGGTGTGTTATCACCCTCAAACTTTATATTAATTTCTCTAATCAATCTTGTAAAGTAATTCATTTTTGGTGTAAATATAAAAGAATTATATTCTTTTTTATATTTTTTATTATCATTAATTGGAAGATAATCACAGAATATAAATTGTTTTCGGCTTTTGACTCTGTGTTTAATCCCACTCTATCACATGCAGGACAATTCTCAAATTTGTCATATGGAGAATCAGGGAATTCAAGGGGCTCAAGATCTAGTATACTATTCATATTTATAAAGTAAAATGTTACTTCAAATAAAATTCATCTTCAGTATCATCTTTTTTTCTTTCTTTTTTTTGTATACCTTGTCGAGGCTCGTGTGAGAGCTAACACACAGCGCACATCATGGGGGACATGAGACAAGAGGGGAGGGAGTGGGAAAGACAAAACAGTGGGGAACAGAGACATTAGGAGATCTGTGGAAGGGAGAGGGATGGGACGGGGAACATGGGGAATAGAAGATGGACATTACAGGGACTTTCAGGAAGGAAAGCAGGGAATTTGAAGGTGGGCTTGGGTGGATTATCGGGGGTAGAAAAGATGGAGGATTTGGATGGGGGATGAAAAGAGGTGGTGGTGAACAGCTGTTTTTAAGGCCTGGAGGGAAGAATGGGAATGAATAGAGTGAGGGAGTTTATTCCAGGTGGGAAAAAAGAGGAATGAAAGAGTGAAGGTGAGCAGTGATTCGTGATTTTGGTAGTTTTACCAGAAGGGGGTTGTTGGCAGACCTTGAGCGCTCTGCAGAAATGTGGTGGGGACAAATCGCAGAGAGCAGGGGGGCGAGGCTGGAGAGGAGACGGTAGAAGACAGAAAGACCACCGACCAACCTGCGGTGAATGAGTGAGAGGCCCAAAGACTCAGCCTCATTGCGGGAGATGCCATTTGCGGGAGATCTTTGGTACTTTCACAATCATCTATAAAACTACTTTCATAACTATCGTTTGAACACAAACTCTCGGTATCATAACTGTCTTCTGTTCCAACAGAGATACTATCATCACTCTCATAATCTTCAAAATCTTCAGTTGAATCATGACTCGTATTTAATTAGTAGAAAAAAACATTACCATCTATACCTATATACTTTTTTTATTAACAGATTCAACTATGACATTTTTTAGATTAAAGGTAATTTTAAAATGATCCTTAAATACTATTGAACGAAATGTCATTTCACCTGATATATTAGCATCCTTTATTTCATGAGGATTTACATCTTTCGGGTGTTGAAAAAAATACAAATTTCTCCTTGCATATTACAGATGGTCTTATCTTTCTTTCTAAAGCTTCATCCATGAGGTTTTTCTTTTTTGATACTTTTTCTTGTTTCATTGCTTTTTCTCATTTTGAATATATTGCCAGAAGGTGAGGAGAAGCTTTTGTGAGAGCTACTTTAATTGATGTTCTTCCAGATATACTAAAAGCCCTTCCACTGAAGGAAATTGAAGAACTCATATTATTTACCATAATTGTTTTTATCCAATAGTTGTTGTATTTATCTTTATTCAAATTTACATCCTCGACATATTTCTCAGTATCTTTTACAAATGAAGAGATTGATTGAAACTTGTCTTTTGTGTCTTGATACATTGTATTTATTAAGTGAAAAAAGTTGGAGGATAAAATGGTTTTAAGCACAGATTCACCTATAAATTAAATGAAATTTTCATCAAGAAAATTTTATTTTTCGCAAAGTTTTATTATATAAATATGGTGAATACAACATACTGCGATGTTTGTAATCATGAATATTAACGTTATAAAAAAACACCTTCAAACCAACAAACACACATTCAATCTTTTCTGACAAATATCTCCACTTGACCAAGAAACAAAACATTGTGATAGATGTGATAATGATGTTCTTTTTTTAAATTATAATAAACAACTTCAATCACACAAACACAAGAACAATGAAGAAAGGGAAGGTGCCACTAAATTCTCCATTGAAAACAATGATGGGGCATTTAAAGGACATATAAAAATAAGATTGTTTCGCTTTCAAGACCCTGGACCACCTTCAATCATGGAAGCTGTTGATGTGGTTAAACAAAGGATTGAAACTATAATTAAAAACACATTCAGTGAAATGAAAACTTTTAAGTTTTATATTGGAGTAAAATTGAATATGGTAAGACAAGGCAATGAAACTACTCCCTATATGAGGACAAACCCTCACTTTATCTCATCATTTCAAGATTTTGTAAGATGTGCTGTTTACGATAAACTCCATAGACAAGAACAAGATGTTGATAACACTGTAGTAGGAAGTGGATTTACTATTAAAAAAAAATCTTTTTAGATATCCACATCTTAAAATCAGATCCTCTTCAAGCTTCTTCTTATATTGATCTACCAAAAGAGATAAAACTTAAAAAAGCGGTTGTTAATATTCAAAACAAAGATAATAAATGTTTTCTATGGTCTGTTCTTGCTCACCGACATCCTCCACAATGGAATCCTGAAAGGGTTGAACATTATAAGAAATATGAGAATGCATTAAATGTTAAAGATTTAAAGTTTCTAATTTCATTGAAAGATATTCCTAAATTTGAGAAAATGAATAATTAATCTATCTGTTAATGTATAAGGATTAACGGATACAAACAAAGTTCAGATATTAAAAATTTCAAACAACTATAGAAATGATGAAACACACATTGACCTTCTCTACTTTACTTCAAAGGAAAAATTACATTATGCTTTCATCAAAAATTTCTCAAGATTAACAAAATCACAACTATTTCAGAGAAAATGTAAAACGTATCCTTGTAAGAGATGTCTCAACTCCTTCACACAAAAGAATGATTAAATCAACATTCGAAATATTGCAGTAATCATAAATCAACCGTAATCAATTTACCAAAAGCAGGTTCAAACATCATTCAAAGATTTTAACAAATCCATAAAACATCCCTTTGTGATATATGCTGATTTTGAAAGTATCCTTGAAAAGATAGATACTGTTTCTCCAAATCCAAATATATCATACACAAATAAATATCAAAAACATACTCCTTGTGGTTTCTGTTATTATATCAAATCATCTGTTGGTGATGAATACAAGTTAGAACTTTTTAGAGGAGAAGATGCCTCAAAGGAGTTTGTAAAACGATTGGAAAAAGACTGTATAAGACTAAGAGAAATAATGGTTAAAACCTATAAACCAATGTCATTAACAAAGGGAGAGAAAAAGGAATTAGAAAGAACAGTATCTGTCATATTTGTGAGGAGAAAATTGAGGGAGAGGTCAAGGTTGGGGATCACTGTCATCGTACTTGTAAATATAGAGGTCCAGCTCATTCCCATTGTAATCTTAATTACAAGCCCCCAAACATTATTCCTGTCTTTCTTCACAACAGTGCTCACTATGACACACATCTATTTATAAATGAACTTTCAAAGACATCTGGAGATATTTTGGCCATTCCTAACACAGATCAAAAATACATCTCATTCACAAAAACAATTCATACATCCCCCATAACCCATATCAGATTTCTTGACACATACAAGTTTATGGAAAGTCCATTATCTAACTCAGC
>NC_140978.1:6762991-6837991 GCF_056783735.1 Eptatretus burgeri
GGAATTTGCCCCATGTGCATGATATTCATAATATACAACATCAAGAATATTCATCTGCTTGCATGGAATCTGGTCACAAGTGTTCAGATCATAATCAATATAGTCTGTAAACAATAGTTTTCTCCTTCAAAATCCACCAACATCAACAAAATACCAGTAACCAAACTCGGTGTTGTCATGGTTAGCGCAACCGCTCTTAATCTGGGAGGTCGGCAATTTGAATCCTGGCCGCGTCATACCAAAGACTTTAGAAATGGTGCGTGCTGTTTCCTTGCTTGACATTCAGCATTTAAAAGGATGCAGCACAGACAAACAACGATAGGTTGGCAATCCTAGTACAGACTTTGATGGGCCTAATGACCACCTCCTGCATTGAAGGTCCTTGTGAGGCAACTGTATTTATATCCACTGTTCCGGTTCCGGTTTTGGAGCGGCGAGAAGTCTCCTTCGGGGCTCCCTGCTGACGTTCTCAAAGTTAAGTTTCCGGTTGTTATTTGTCCCGTTTTAACTGTTTAATTTTCTCACCTACATGTTACTGTGTGTTCCTAGTTCGGTTTTGTTTCAAAAATCGTGCTATTTTGTGAGTATTTTTGTCGACGTTCTTACCTGGTGTTTGAGGCCTAGGCCTAGGCTTGAGGCCTACCGGTTCCACTCGGTGTTCGATCGTTTTTTTTTTTTGTTTTTTTTGTTTTTTCTCCCCATTACCTTCAATTTCTATCCTCCCCACTTTCCAAACATCCCCCATTCTCCCAACTAATCTCTTTCTTATCTCAAAAAATAAAAAATAAAAAATATATCTACCCAATAACAACAACAACAACAACAACAACAACAACACGCTCACCTTCTCCCGATTCTGCTTCTTCTTCTTCCTCTTAACTTCCTCCTCGTCTTCTTCCTCGATTTTTTTTCTACACTTCCATGACCCAGTCTGTTGAACTATCTTATACATTAATATTAACAACAAAAACGATCTTATAATGCTTCATCTTCCTCTGTCCCTGGACTCTGTATCCTTTTCTCCTGACAAGGTGGAGAGCTTGCTTTCAAACCTCAAGTCAGATTCTGCAACCGGTCCAGACGGCATCAGCCCACGTGTCCTCAAAGCCTGCTCTTCTGCTCTTGCTCACCCTCTCTCTGTTCTATTCACCCTCTTATTTGCCCAAGGTCATCTGCCATCTTCTTGGAAATCTGCTTACATCACTGCCCTGCATAAAAAAGGTGCAAAAACAGATCCCTGTAACTACAGACCAATCAGCCTTCTCCCAATCATCAGCAAGGTTATGGAATCCATCATCGCTTCAGACATCAAATCTTTCCTCTTCTCCAATGGCTTGATTTCCAATCATCAATTTGGTTTCACACCAGGTCACTCTACCCTGGATATGCTGCTTCTGCTCTCCCATCAATGGATGGAGGTCCTCAATGCCAGACAGGAAATCCGAGCCGTATCTCTGGACATATCACGTGCTTTTGACACAGTCTGGCACCCTGCACTACTCACCAAACTCTCTTCCCATGGTATACAAGGCCATCTCCACTCATGGCTCACAGACTTCCTCTCCTGTCGCAGTCAACGTGTGGCCCTAAATGGAGTTCTTTCATCCCCTCTTCCTGTTCAGGCTGAAGTTCCTCAAGGTAGCGTTCTGGGCCCTGTTCTTTTTCTGGTTTTCATTAATGATCTCTCGGATTCTCTGGAAAATCCTCTATATCTCTTTGCCGACGACTCCACCCTCTGCCGTACCATCTGTCATCCCTCAGACCGGCAAGCAGCAGCTTCTTCGCTCACTGCAGATCTGGATAAAATCACAAACTGGTCCAACACGTGGAACATTTCTTTCAATCCAGACAAATCTCACACTCTCACTATGTCTCTTCGAAAGGACCGTTTAGAAAACCCCCCCATCCACTTTCTCAACAATCCTCTGGAAGAAGTCTTTTCTTTCAAGCTTATGGGTCTCACTATCTGCCATGACCTTTCCTGGGAAAGTCACATTTCCAACCTCGCCTCAAAAGCCAGTCGCCGACTGGGAATCCTCCGTCGTGCAAAGTCCTTCCTCGGCCCTCCTGAGCTCCTGACTACTTACAAAGCTTTTGTCCATAGCCTGATGGAGTACTGCTCTCTCCTCTGGGCTGGTGCTCCTGCCTCCCACCTTTCTCGGCTTCATGCTGTCAAAACCAGGGCATTTAAGATCATCGGCATCTCCCGCAATGAAGCTGAGTCTTTGGGCCTCTCACTCAATCACCGCAGGTTGGTCGGTGGTCTTTCTGTCTTCTACCGACTCCTCTCCAGCCTTGCCCCATCCTGCTCTCTCTGCGATTTGTCCCCACCACATTTCCACAGGGCGCTCAAGGTCCGCCAACAACCCCCTTCTGGTAAAACTACCAAAATCACGAATCACTGCTCATCTTCACTCTTTCATTCCTCTTTTTTCCCGCCTTTGGAATAAACTTCCTCACTCTATTCTTTCCCATTCTTCCCTCCAGGCTTTCAAAACAGCTGTTCACCACCACCTCTTATCTTCCCCCATCCAAATCCTCCATCTTTTCTACCCCCGATAATCCACCCAAGCCCACTTCCTTCAATTCCCCTGCTTTCCTTCCTGAAAGTCCCTGTAATGTCCATCTTCTCTTCGCCATGTTCCCCGTCCCATCCCCATCCCTCTCCCTTCCACAGTTCACCTAATGTGTCTGTTCCCCACTGTTTTGTCCCTTCCACTCCCGCCCCTCTTGTCTCATGCCTCCTTGCTGTGAGTTGTGTGTTAGCTCTCATACGAGCCTCGACTAAGGTATACAAAAAAAAAAAATGCTGAAGGAGAGATTGATTAGCCCATGCCAAACATTTCATTTTGTAGAGATAATCTCTCCTTCACAAAATTGAATCGCCCTGGTCCACCAATGATATTTGTGAAGTTGCAGATTGATCGGTTCAGTGGTTTTGGAGAACTTTTTTTTTTTAAAGAATCCATATATCCAAGATGGCCACAGACCAACAATATGTACTCCATCTCATGACTTCTTCTTTGCCGTATGCAGCAAAAGCCTGTGGGGACTAGCACCATTGGCTGAGGGTGTGGCTGTGTTTCTGATCCAATGCCCTCTGCTGGTTAGGGCAGGAATTTTGAATTTGGCCTTTGTGCTGTCGATAGTTCACCGACTCTTCACGAAGGACACTGTGGGATATTTAACATCCACCAACGAATAATGGCAGACGAGACACCCGTTTAACGTCCATCCGAGGGATGGCACACACATTGATCAATCACCCTGCCTGTGAAACACTGGGTCAGGATTCGAACACAGGCAGTTAGATGCCAGTGTGCATACTTTGGCCTAGGCCATCCTGTTCATGTATCTCATGACTTGCAACAAGCTTGTGAAGTTTGGTTTATCAGTGCAGCAGTCTCTAATGCAATAATCTTTCAAAATGTGGTGCATTGTACCACTTGAAAAAACAATGTGATGTGAATGTGTCAATGGATATGCCTCTGCCAAATGTCATATCATCTTCGACCTTCGACCCTAAAGTCGAAACAGTTCATCCTTGCATCATCGTATGTACTTGTACCAAGTTTGCTCAAAATGCCTTCAGTGGTTCACAAGTTGTTGCCGTAACGAAAATCTGCTACGCACGCACAGACGGACGTCCATCCAGACGGACAACCCGAACACATGCTTTCGGCTATGGATGCATAAAAACTTAATCTGAAGGTAGATGGACTATTGCTTCTCACAATGCTCCCCCAACCCCACTTCCCTTCCAGGCCATGGAATCTATAATTCTCTGTCATTAGCATCTCATGACAGGACGTTGTCTCAGCATCCACTTCTTGCTCAATGCAGGCAGGTCGATAGTCCTTCAGTTTTTTTTTTTACTGTCTCTTGTGGTGTTGCTTCTCAAGTTATTCACCCCCTCTTAATCCATACAAGACTGGAAGGATAGCCTAGAAGTATAGAAACACCCTTGTCTCTGAGCTGTCAAGCCTTGGTTTGAATCTCAGGTCAGTTATAAGGCATCATCCTGGTGTTTCTCATGACTTGTATTGTCATGGAGTTTCTCATGACAAGAGACAACAATGTGTGTGCCATCCCTCGGATGGAGGTTAAGCTGGATGTCCCTTCTGCCAGCATTGGTTATTGGACGTTAAAGATCCCACGGTGTCCTTCTCGATGTGAATTCCTGAACAAATTACAAATGTCTGCACTGACTACTACTAGCTAGGAGGGTAAAGGCAAACCAGAAAATGTCATTCTTGCCATACGGCTGCCTAGGCAGCACTGAATCTAGCTAGCTTTGAGTATCGTACCAGAGTTATCTTTGTTTTAATCCTCACATTAGAACCATCTGCTCAAGTCTGTTGTCTCTTGCTCCTCTCTGGGCTTTTAAGTGTCCTGCCCACTAACTTATCTGAGCTTTTCGATACTCACTGTGACCATTTCCCATCTTTAACCTGCGACTCCTCTCCTTGCGTGCTGTAGTTTATGTGTGTGTTCTTATCCAGTTGTTTCCCTTTTTGCCACACATCGTTTGTTGAGCCTTTTCCCTCTGCTGTTCTGCTCTTCCATGTGTCTCATTCATACCTGAAATAAGAAAATGACTCTTGAAAAAGCAAACTTACAGATGAAGGGAGGGGATCACTTTTTTGTCTTTTTATTAAATCACCATCACCAAAAATCCATCCATCCATCCATTGGGACCATACTCTGTTCAGAGCGTCGGTGTTGCCGAAGCGATCTCCTGGGCTATTGGGGCACAATCCTGAACGGGTCGCCACTCCGACGCAGGATACTCAAATGGCTCGATCATCCCAACAAGCTGGTACTCATTTTGCTGACCTCGGAAGGATGACAGGCTGAGTCAACCCCACCTGGTATTGATTCAACGGCTAAGCAGGATTTGAACTCAGGACCCTAAGATCCCATGCCCGCCACCCTAACCATTAAGATCACCAAAATGCATCATTAATATTCTGGTATTTCCACACTTGTATTTAATTGCACACATTTGCAAGGAGATGTGAACAAAATGAGATCCAATTGGTAGATTGCTGTTCATATTTTCTTGCAAATATGTTCACTGTAACATAATGTGGAACTGTTGTTTTATGCATTAGTTATTATTACTCCTTTAAAAAAAAATCTCTTCCTCGTCTTCTTCTTTATCTTTATTGGTCCTGTCAAGTGCATCCTCCAAACTAACACCAACCTTGTTCATGTTCCTATCCAGTGTCTCAAAGCAAGTTTTTCTCAAAACGTCAAGTTTCCATACAAAGGATATCATCCTTGTGGTCTTTGTCCCACAAATATGAGATCCCACATCCAATCATCTCATGGCCAAGCCATCTCAGTCGACATTCAGCTTTTTCATGTTGGGGGCCACCTGCATCATGACGATTCGTATCATTTCCATGAATGTGCAATCAGACCTTGTCTTAAGGCCCGGTCACACCTTGACGTTTTAGCCAACGATGGCAACGTATTAAAATGTATGTAAAACGCTGGCTGACGTTGAACTTTTGATGTTTTTTTTTAAGATTCGGACGTATTCATAACGAGTTGGTCATATGCATAACATATTAGTAATGGACACAGAACGTTTCGTTATGTTATAGATAACTTATACCAACGAATGCTGAACCTGTTGTCGGCCTACACAACCTATGCCCAACGATAGTCTAACTTAGGCATAGCGCGTTGCACGCATCGCCGACGATGTCGTGACGTAGCCTATTAAAAGGCTGACGCACAACGATTCGAATCATAACTGCCGTAGAAATGGAAGTGTCAACATCGCGGTCACACCTTGGCGATCTTGTCAGCGTATGCCGACCTAAGAAAAATGTGTCTAAAACGTTGGGGGCACGTCAAATACGGTATGAGTAAGTTTGGTATACGTGAGTATAACGCTAAATACGCTATCATACGTCGTAGTAAGTAGAGTACGTAAAGAAATTTTAAACATGTTCAAAATTTTACGACGTACTCGGCGTATGACACACGTTCCGCATGCGATGGGGATAAGTTTTACACACGATATGTGGACGCTTACACACGTCCACAAAGGCTACTTATAAGCTACTCATAAGTCGAAACACGTCGCGGTAATGTCTTTTTTATGCGAAACTTATTTCTAACTTATGTTTGACGTGCTTTGAACCAATTCTGTACGTAGTCCCAACACACATCGACGTATGTAGGCGTATTCCAATGACGTCTTCCGGTCGACAAAAAAAAAAAATGAACATGTTTCTAGCTTACAACTGCCATATAAAGACGTGTTCCCAGCGGTTTTGGGAATTGGTATATAAAAATGGTGTTCATAAAAGGGGAACCCAACAGTGTTTTCGAGTCCTTTTTGAGTCGATGTCCATGTCAGCAGTATCAGTATCAGTATTAGTATTAGTATTAGTATTAGCAGTAGTTTGTTCATGTTCGCAGTAGTAGGTGAGTGTGAGGGGGAGGGTGTGGGTTATGATGGATCATCCTTGCGTCCGCGTGTCCACGGGTAGGTTCATAGGCTGCCACTCAACGATTTAAATGGCTGCATCTCCACTATTGAAAGTAGACGCTTGCGCTCAACAATTGGATTTTTTTTACACTCAACGACTTTTAAACGGTACCACTCAGCTATTTCCATTGTTTACAATGAACGATTTAAATTGCTGTCACTCGCCTTTGTTTTTTGACGCTGGGGTTTTGAAATTTGAAGCGTTTCTTCTGAACGTGTTAAAACGCTCAAACTCGACTATCTTAAATAGACACTGCTGATGGACAATTGGAATCATAGCCAAGCTAGACATCGAAGTGTGAACATCCTCGTCATGCCGAAGAAAAGTTTGAAGAATGCTCCAAATAAGTGGCCTGGCCGTGGCTGTGGACGCTGACGCAAGGACGATCCATTATACCGACGTCTTTCAGCCTATGAGTAACTTAAAAGTAACGTCTGTCGATGTGTGGCAACGATCGCGTAACGTGCCAACAACACGTTAATCATAGGTTAGAAATAAGTTTCGGGTACACTAAACATTACCTCGGCGTGTCTCAACTTATGATTAACTTACAAGTAGCATGTGTTGACATCTGTCAACGATCGCAGACCGTGCATACAACTTGTGGCCAGCGTAGCGGAACGTGTGAGTCATACGCCGGCATACGTCGTGAAATTTCAAGCATGAAAAAATTTGAGGACAACCGAAAAGTACAACGTTGAACAAACTACTACTAATACTAATACTGATACTGATACTGTTACTGCTGGCATGGACATTGACTCAAAAAGGACTCGAAAACACTGTTGGGTTCCCCTTTTATGAACACCATTTTTATATACCAATTCCCAAAACCGCTGGGAACACGTCTTTATATGGCAGTTGTAAGTTAGAAACACGTTCATTTTTTTTTTTTTTTGTCGACCGGAAGACGTCATTGGAATACGTCTACATACGTCGATGTGTGTTGGGACTACGTAAAGAATTGGTTCAAAGCACGTCAAACATAAGTTAGAAATAAGTTTCGCGTAAAAAAGACATTACCGCGACGTGTTTCGACTTATGAGTAGCTTATAAGTAGCCTTTGTGGACGTGTGTAAGCGTCCACATATCGTGTGTAAAACTTATCCCCATCGCATGCGGAACGTGTGTCATACGCCGAGTACGTCGTAAAATTTTGAACATGTTTAAAATTTCTTGACGTACTCTACTTACTACGACGTATGATAGCGTACTTTAGCGTTCTACTCACGTATACCAAACTTACTCATACCGTATTTGACGTGCCACAACGTTTTAGACACATTTTTCTTAGGTCGGCATACGCTGGCAAGATCGCCAAGGTGTGACCGCGATGTTGACACTTCCATTTCTACGGCAGTTATGATTCGAATCGTTTTGCGTCAGCCTTTTAATAGGCTACGTCACGACATCGTCGGCGATGCGTGCAACGCGCTATGCCTAAGTTAGACTATCGTTGGGCATCAGTTGTGTAGGCCGACAACAGGTTCAGCATTCGTTGGTATAAGTTATCTATAACACAACGAAACGCTCTGTTTCCGTTACCAATGCGTTATACATCAGACCAAGTCGCTATGAATACGTCCGAATCTTTAAAAAAAACATCAAAAGTTCAACGTAAGCCAGCGTTTTACATACATTTTAATACGTTGCCATCGCTGGCTAAAACGTCAAGGTGTGACCGGGCCTTTACCGGCTTTATCATCTTGGTGATGTGAAGTAGTCGTTTGTTTCCCTCATTAAGCAACATTGCGACCCATGTCATGGGTGGCCAATGATCTTTTCGTATTGTCGATGATGAGAGGCTGTTAAAGTAGAAATGTCTCATTCTCCCATTTCAAAGGAGCTTTTATATGCAGGACCAGGACCAGGACATTAGAAGATAATGCAAAGATCAACACTGAATATGAGATTTCATATGAGTCCACTGCATCAGAAAGCAAGCGTCTTGATGCAAATACCATACATAGAACCAGATCCAAAGATCAAACATTTTCGCCTGTAAAAGAAACAAAACATTTAAAATGGTGGAGATCAGACGGATGAATAATATGTGTTGATGGTGGGAAGTTTAGACTCAGAAAATGATACATTGAGAGGGTTGCCCATGACAATTTTTTGGTAGAACTGGTGTGTGATTATCTAACATGAAATCAAGAACAACCACCACCAAATTGCTTGTGTTGAGTAAGTAGAAAGCCTTTGTCCCCCACTCCCAATCAGAGCAAAAGATGTACAATTTAAGTGATAAATCGAAATCCTGCCCTTTATCAACCCACAGGGGTTCCTCACTTAATGGACAGTATTGTTTTCATATTGTTATTGGGGAGAGCTATTCATTTACTTTAGTTTTACGTAATTATTATTGTCATTAACACTGTATGCCTGGTGTTGGCTTAATGGTTAGGATGGTGGGCTTGGGATCCCCGGATCCTGATTTCAAATCCCACTTGGCTGTTGAATTAATACCAGGTGGGGTTGACTCTGCCTGTCATCCTTCCGAGGTCGGCAAAATGAGTGCCAGCTAGCTTGCTGGTATCCTGCGTCGGAATGGCGACCCGTCCAGGATTGTGCCCAATAACCAAGGAGACTGCTTAGGCAGCACCAACGCTCAGCACAGAGTGTGGTCCCCATGGATGGTTGGATTAACACTGTTATTTCATTTTGTCCAAAGAGGTTCATCTGTTGAAAGACTAATTCAAATAGCTGGGAATATGGTGGTTCATCATTCGAGTGGGGGGAGGGTGCGGACTTATGGGGATAGAAAGAGACAATTTGAGTTTGTGAGCAACAATTATTCACATTACCAGATTGAAATTTCACAACAGATATTAACAATTCACTGTTGGTTCAAACCTGGAATTCCAGCTTCAGAGTTGTGCATAGTCATGACAGAGAAAAGAATGCAAAATCGAATTAAAAAAAATTAATGCCCTGTTTTCTTTCTTTTTTTTTCACTATTTCGTTATTTCCATATTTCCAACATGGGGCATTGCTGGTTTGTTTATTTTTTTTACAAGCAGCGAATATTTGATGGGAGAACACCCTATATCTCCCAAGCTAGGCAAACCAGCTTCCTTTTTGTGTGGGTACGAGATGCATCCTGTGCAATCAGCCGGGACATATCGATTTGGTTTCTTTGAAAAGGGTCACAAAGTGTAATGGGCAGCTGTCCGCAAGATGACACCGTCCTTTTTAACCCAGGCAGAAAGGCAGAGCATATAGCCTCCAGGAAGAGAAGCTGTTAAATATGCTGGTGGTCCCTCCATGAAACTCTCCCTCCTCGGTCCTCCGTGACCCAAACGCAATCAATATAACATCCTCTGCACATTTTGCCTTCACTGGTTATCTGTTCGATCTTTGAGTGTGTGTGTGCATGCACGTGAGTGCGCGACTTACAATAAAAGCGATGTTTTTGAGCACACAAGTTTACCATATTTCTGAATGAGTACGCCGTGAGGGCTAGTGTCAGTCTGTGTCATCAGACAAGATAAGCAAAGGATTTTGTCAACTAAAAGCCAATAAGAGTATATATACTACTGTGGGAAACAGGGTACGGTTGATGTTTCCAGCAGTAGGCCTTCATCAGAGTAAAAGAGGAGGGTTAACTCTCAAAACGTCGGTTGCACATTATTTTCCGTGGTGGTTAACATTTGTTTTCTCAGCCTTTAATTGAAATAACCTGCCAAATTCTGGCCTCCTGAAGTTTTGTATGGATTCAAATGACATAATCACTGGATATATTAAACTGTCATTCAGCTTACTGTATGCAGACTCAAAATGGCCGAAATTAATTCCTATATTGTTTTCCAAATTAACTTGTGGAATTGTTTTTTTTTTCCAGGGCATTGCTAGTTCATTGGGTTACCTGGCAGAGATTCTGTCTTCGATGAGTGATGAAAACTTCAGTAGCATGTTGAGTGGGTCTTCATACATCCCGGTACGGCCATCTGGCAGGCCAGACGGACTGCAACTCCACTCTCTCCAAACTTGACCCATGGGCCATTGGAGGCCAGGGGCCTTGTCTATTTTCAAGCCTCTCAATCCCCCCACCCCCCCATTCCCACTCCCATCACAATCTCCAACCGCCCCCCCTCACCCCCTCCCCCCCACACACACACAGCCTTTTTTCACCAGTTCTTCTCTGTTTGTCTTTGCCATTGTCTTTTGCGGGAAACTATCCAAGTAATGGAAGTCTATCTTACAAAAAGGTGAGCCTAAAATTATTCTTGACCCAGGAATCCCACGTAATTATTATTTTTCAACAACTCTTGTCATGAGTTGAGTGGCTGTGAATGTAGATTCAACTCCAAGGTGCTATCTTATGTGTAATTCCGTGCCAATGTCCCTCCCTTTCACAGGAATGCTGGCACTGGGTATTTGCTTTTATGTATGAACCAAAAGTTTGTTGCTCAACTTCTCCAGTACAGTAGTTCAAAAGCGTTTCTGCTAATAAGACGGCCAAATGAAAAACTTATTGTGCTGACATGCTTCACAAGATTAAACCAAGTTGGAGACCTATTATTTGCTTGTTTTTAGACAAGCTGATTTTTCATTGAAAACTTGTAATGGGGAAGTTTCTTTATCGCTTTGCATTTCCTGCCTCACCCTACCTCTGTTCCCCTTATAAAGAACTTGAATGCTTTCTGATGGGATTTTAAGCACGGCGTATTCAATAGCAGCTGTCTCAAAGCAATTTGTCCAGCGGTTTAGGTATAAGAACTGATTAAAATGGCTGGCAGTGCAGCACGGACGAAGAACGTTTGCCTCTTGACCCGAGGGCCCTAGGGTTGGACTCTCAGCCCTGACCCTGCACAGCCCCCCATCAGAACCGACCACCTGCGTGACATGTCGCTCTGCCTACCATTCACTCTGTCAAAACTGGAATCCGATCACCTTAAGCGGGTCAAAATATAATTTTCCTTTATGTTAAGGTTGATACTTTAAATATTTATTGGTGATGCTGTTACAAATTTTTATTGTTATTATGATTGATGGCAGGAAAGCGGTGACGCCTAGATCAATCTAGTCCAGGTTTGATTTTAGATCCAATTCCCAGTTGGCCTGATACTTCTCAGGCAAGTATTGCATCCTGGAGTGCACTGCGCTAATGTGATAGTGTTAAGCCGACTGTGTCATCTGCATGCATTAACTTGTGTTAAAAGGTGTCACAGCAAGCTTGGAAAAAGTAAACGTCTTTATGCTTTGAACATGGCTTCCGATGTAGATCCCTGAAGTATTATTATTATTATTGTTGCTACTATTAATATTCCTATTTATTGTACATTAGTAGTTGTAATGCATGTTCTTATTTGGTTAATTTTGCTGATGCTTGTCCAAGAGTGTTTTCAACAACAAAACGTCAATGAAAGTTATTATGATTAGAGAGCATAAATAGAGAGCTAACAATGCAGCTTTACTCATTTTGTGAAAGTAAAACGACAGGTATGCCATTTACCTCACCTGTACCCACCACCAGCCTTCCATATAGTCCAACCACTCATGTTACCTGCTTTTCATACTTGTAATCTTTATTTCTGCCTTATTTCTCTCTCCTTTATTTCCATATCCATCTCCACTGCCTCTGGCATCTCGAGCAGGTATTCATAAGGACGGGTGGCCATCGTTTGCGGGCAGCAGCCACAGCTGCCAGGATGGCAGCTCTACATGTACAGTATTCTGCACCTCTGGTTCTTCTTTCAATGGTACGTTGTGTTTCTGTGTTTCTAATGGAAATAAATTATCTTCTTAAAAGTTGTACAGTAAGTCCTTCACAGAATCTCTTTCCATGGTTTCTTGGTACTTTTCTTCCATTAACCTTGTAAATTTAAGCAACCTTGAAGTTCCTCGACTCCCTAACAATTCCCATTTACCTTGGGAAATTTGTATACAGCACATCTAACTCAGTTTTGTATATTTAAAATATCTGACAATGTAATAAATGATAGAAATTGATCGATGTGGACATTGTCCACTTTCTAAGAAGTCATCACGCGTGTCTGCTTGACGGACTTGTTGATTAAAAAAAAAAAAAATCTTCCTTGTTTGTTAGGCTGATTATAAATGAGGATGTCATGTGCTTGTTTGCATGCAAACATGGGCTGAGTCGTCTTGGTGTGATGGGTGTTAGTTTGGTTTGGGGTGGGGTTAAGCATTCGGGGGTTGGGAAGTTCAATAGGGTGCAAAAGGAGAACGTTTCTGCCCAGTCACCCCCACAAGAACATACTGATATGGACATCAGCTTAAACTATAATGTTCTTATCGGTATGAAGTTGGAGTACGATTTTATTGAGCAAATACTCTGCAAATTGGAGCAAAGACCTTTCCTCAAAAGTTAGGCAATGTTTCAGATCACCATCACTTTGTAATTTGCCATTGATAAATCGATGTGTCATGTGACTCCAAGCAGTTTTAGTTGAAGGTAATCTCTCGTTCCTAACAGTACAGAGGTCACGGACCTGATGATTATAAACGATGAGGCAAAGTGGCAAGGCCAGTTCCTATCATCTGTGACTGAATTACAACCTCCATTTGGTTGAGGCAGATTCTGAAACTGGGTTGTGTAAAAGAGGTTTTGGGGGGGAAGGGGAAGGCAGGGCATTTGGGGGGAAAAAGTGGGTGAGGAGGTTTGGGAGTTTGAGGAGGGGGGTGAAAGAGTCCGGTAATTTTTTTTTTTGTTTCCTTTTGGGGATCTCGTGCCTTAAAAGGGTTTGGCGGAGGACGTGAGCGCGATTGGAGCGCCTTTGTATGCTGCGCTGGGCGTGAAAAATGAATTGGCTGTTTACTGCAGGTCAGTACCCCGTGTCCAATCGACCTGCTATAAAATCCCTATTCAGGGAAGCCGCTGCGCCTTTCTAAGACGACCGTTTGTCGTAGGGACAAAAAAAAAAACAAAGCAAAAAGCGCGGAGGAGGGGTGGGGGCAGAGATGGGGAGGGTTGGTTGAGGGAAGAATCTGGTTGGGAGGTTCCACGGAGGTTGCACCCCAGCTCACTGTGCTCTCTGCAGGCGAGCGTTTCTGGAAAAATGTAAGGCAGGTACATAAATTCTGGCTGGAGAAAGGGACCTGCGTCTGAATAGATTTTTAATGAGATGTTGATGGTTATACTCATTGCATGGCAGTGTCCCTCCGAGAAATTTCTTTGGAATTGCGAGCAAGCGTGGCCGACACTTGCGAACAAAGGCGACAGACAAAGGGTGCCTTTTTAAAAAGGGGACACAAAAAGAAGAAGAAGAAGAAGAAGAAGGGGGGAAAAAAAATCCTAACACCCGCCCCGCACGATGAGAACAACTATGAAGATGTGTGGTAGTTGTGATTTCATCAAATTTTAGATTTTGGCGATACATCGTTGGTTTGGTAGAGTTCACCTGCTTCCCCTTTTTAGAGGATAGCAAGTTGAACGAAGACACTCCAGACTAAGCACGAACCACTGGCAGCAAGTCCTTGTCCTATGGTGCTGTGAGGCTGCAGGCGGCTCATCATAAATCCCTTCCTGAGGTGAGGGTTAAAGACTGCTGCAGGCTAGTGCGCAAACCTGAAAGGGTCTTCGTGGTGTTTTGTGCTCGCCTTCGATTCAGCATTGCCTTTCTCAATGCCTATCCAAAGCATCTCTCACAACAAAAGAAGTTTTGGGGGTTTTTTTTTTTCTTTTCTTTCTAACTCGCCCCTGTTTGAAACACACTTATCAAAAGAGCGACTTCACTTGTGACCAAAAAAGAAAAAAAAATCTCTCTCTCTCCCTCTCTCTATCATCAACCCTTCTTTTTTTCCCTTTGATCATGTTGGACAAGCACCCTTTTATGATCTGACAATGAGAAAAGTGGTGCAGAGCTTTTCTTCTCGTCAACTCGTAGAAATGACCTCAGTCAAGTGGTTGTTAGTGGTGGTCTATGTGCAATATAACTTGGGTTGATGCGTTTGCTCTACTTTGGTGACAACAAAGCCATTTCCAAACACTACCTCCTCCCTCTCTTCACACAACCAAAACAAATGCTGTGATCGGTTGTCGTGAAAATGCGAATGTGGAACTCCAAAAGCTCACCTCAGATGGAGGAATGCATTTGGTGACGGATTGATTTTCATTGCGGTTGGAGATAACCTGGCATTGTGCGATTCGCACCTTGGTGGTGGATTTGATCCGATTTTTCTTATGTTCTTCGTTGCAGAATCGCTGTGGAAGCTGTTTGTTGAGCTACAGCCAACTGCCTGACTGCCCTTCTTCTGAGCGAGAGACTTGCATCCGCCAGGCAGCTGATGCCTTTGAAGTTTCTATACTCACGTCGTTGCGTGGAGTTGGAGAGGCACCCAGCAGGCAGCAGCTTCATGCTTTCATACTTGCAGCTTTTGGCCAGGCTGTGACATACAGGGAAATGGGCAGAGAAGAAGTGGAAGGAGAGACTAGTGCAACAGACAGGTTAACCAAGGGACCTGAAAAAGACAGTGATGGAGTTGTGAAAGATCGATCGAATAACATTACCAATAATTCAGTTGAAGAAGCGAGTAACCGCAAAGCATGCTTGGGACTCGATTCCTGTGCAGACCTTTTAAAACGGCTAAGGCTGGCTAGTAGCGATACTGGTAGCGTGATGGAAGAAGCTGCAGCTGTTGTTTGGCAGGCAGTGCGAGATCTTGCAAAAACAATCGACGAAAGACGGCACAGGAGATCTGATACTGCATCTTGCATGCCTGATAGATACATTGCTGAGGATGTAAACAAAATCTTGCTTTACACTGATAACTTTGGGGCCATAATGAGGGAACAGGGTGCAAAATTTCGAGTGCTAAAAAGTAAAGAACTCTCCAATGTTGGCCACAGCATTTTTACTGTTGTAGCAACAACAGAATACTACTCTGGAGGGCCGAAAGCTTATGATGGCAGAAGTACTCCAATGGCAGAGAATGAGTCCTCTCGTGGGGTGCAGGTCTTAAAAGGTGAAAGTGACCATCAAGCAACAGGAATGGATTCTGACCCTTTTTCGCTCATTGAAGGTGATAAATCTACAAAAGTCAGTCAAAGTGTTTTGGCTAATAACTTGAGTGGAGGCCTCAAGGAGCTGGATCTCACTAGGACAAGTAAAATAGTTGGAGATGACAGAGAGCACAGTCATAAGAATGCAGTTTGGAATGTGGGTGTGAAGGAATACAATACACAGCTGATTGATGCAAATGCAGAAACTGCACCATCAGAAGAGTGGTGTGTGCTGGAGGAAAGAGAGAGAGTAGTTCAGCCACTGGCAGAGATTGTAAATCTGGAAGAAATAGATGACTCTTTGCGAGGAAGCCAGAGCTCTTCATCTTCTTCTTGGGTTAAAGTATCCAGCTTACATCTTTCAAGTTCTTCTTCATTCTCGAAGCCAATTCCGCAAAGGACCGCAGGTTCACAGGGAAGTGGGTCATTTGAGATGATTGGTGCAGAGATTTCTCAACAGCCTACTGATCCTTCAAAAAGCAGCAATTCCTTTGCAGTACTACCTGCTGCTGTGACACTTCAGAAGGAGAATGGGAACAATGAACCAGAGAATGTTTTCAAGGAAAACACTGCGCATGCTCGACGAAAAGCCTTTGCTGAGAGAAAAATGATCACGGTTGAAGTTGATGCTCATGGCATTGTTTGTCCTGAAGATAACACTGAAGATTTTGATGAAGTTATTTTGCCAAATGTAGATTCAAAGGCCGGAAAATATCCTAAAGATGTTTCATCCAGCATATTTGTGGAGGACACAAAGACTAGTGGGCAGTCTGCGGCTCCTCCGACACTGCATCCGAATTCATTCTCAGAACTCGGGAGTATGAACAGTGAAGATGAGGTTTCTCAACCTCATACTGGAGGATTGCTTTCACTCATGGTGATGAAAACAAAGGCCCTTAAGAAGTTGCTCTTCACAAGGCCACCAATGCCGGCTTTGAAAGAAAATCACACTTACCGTACGTGATCCCAAAACTGCTGCTAAACCCTCTACCTTCCACCTCTTTCATTAGTTTTTCTTTATAACTTCGTCTTCTTCCATTATTTTAAACAATATGTTTCCCTTGGTTTGCTAGGAATTTGTACACTTCACTCTCATTAATATTGCTAATCCTGCTTCATCTTCTTCCTCTTCTTATCACAACTGTGAATATTTATCACTTGTAACAGTGTAAAGTGATGTGATGATCAAATGAAGTGTTTTTGATTTTAATCATTAACTAATACAAATGCCATTAGCAGCTGCATCTTAACTCTCATAAAAAGAGATATTTTGCACATAAAAATTCTTCACCAAGTAGGCTTCCCAGCTGGCACAGCTACGTTAGACCAATGTTGGCCCTACAGTGGCAATTCTGTTGGGTCAAGGTCAATTTGATTATCGGGCAAATGTTGCTTCGTCGTTGGCAGTTTGTGTTGGCTTTTAGACAAATCTTGTGTGACAAACTGGAATATTTAATCACCCTCCCTCCCCTCCGTCCCCAGCCCCTTTTTCCTCCCAACATTGGTACATAGTTGGCAGACAAACACTTGATGTTGGCCAAACATAATCATTGTCGACTAGCCAACCATCTCTCTCCATCTAAAAGCCCACGTTGAAACGACGTTGGCAATGTGCATATGTTCAACAGTGACGATGCCAACCCAAGCCCAAAGTGTGTCCAACATTGCCAAGCCAGCTGGTTTGGCCGAGCTCTCAAAGCAAAGCATGCCTATCAGATGGGCTCTATCCTGCGTCATCTCCAAATAATGACGAATAATATTAAGATAAAGGGGAAAAAATTGTATGTGATAATTTTGAAAACGTGCATGGAATTTTTTTTTCGGAGGAAAACACCAGTTTCGCCTGAAATCGAGGGCCGACAGGATGGCCGAGAGGTACACGCACTAAAGCTGTCTTTCCTGGGTTTGAATCCTAACCCAGTTATAAATTGTCATCTCAGTGTTTCACAGGCAGGATTATTCATCAATGCATGTGCCGTCTCTCGGATGGACGTTAGACAGGCATCCCGTCTGCCAACATTCATTGGTGGACGTTAAAAATCCCATGGTGTCCTTCGCGAAGAGTAGGCGAGCTATCGCCGGCACCATGGTCAAATTACAAATTCCTGCCCTAACCAGCAGAGGGCTGCCCATACTTGATTCCTTACATTTTGCAATATTAAATTGTATTTTGGTTGACTCCTCAATACTTGAGGCAACTTGTATGGGCACTAAAGTGCTGCTGATGAAAAGGCAGGACTGCCTGAAATTACACTGACGTATCATGAGGAAAGAATGTTGCAGTGTGATGAGCTTGTATTGAGAGAGTAATGATCAAGTTTTTTTTGTTTTTTTTAATTACAAATTTATTATTCACGCTCTTCTTTATGGAGCTTTCTCTGGGTGTGTTGGGTCAGCGGTGGTTGCTCATCTTGCTTAATGTGTAACGTGATGCGTTAGTCAATGGTTATTTAACACATAATGGCTTGCACTGTACCACTTACCTCCCACGACTTACCACTCGGATGCTCTTCGATCCAAACCATAAATATTCAATTTTGGTGCAAAGTGTAGTATGTGTCGAATGTTTGACACAAATTACCTTCAGTATTCTGCTTGCTTCTCTAAATTATTTTGTAAATACCAAAATTAATGGTCTTTAAATTTGTTTTATATGCCTTTCGAGCCGAATCGGGCATTGTGCTTTATAATGGGTATTACTATACTTGCCATTGAGGAAGAAAGGGAGTTTCAAATAGGTAATTTTCAATTGTGACCAAATTTATTCTTCAACACCATGTCCATCATTTACTCCACCACCGAAGGGGGATGGAGGTTGTGTTTTCACCCCTGTTGGAATGTGTTCGTCTGTCTATGAGCACGATATCTCAAAAAGTTATAGACAGATTCAACGAAACTTGGTGGACAGGTTGGGTGTGTGACAAGGACGAAATGATTCGATTTTAGTGAAGATCCGGATCCGAATACTAAAAGAAAATTAAAGTCATTCTTCACCATTGAGAGATGTGGCCCAAACCGATTATATAGCACAACATCTCAAAAAGTTACCGACGGACTTGGATGACAGTTGAGGGATGAGTTGGGTAGGTGACATGAACAAGCCGATTAGATATTGGTTCAGGCCTGGATGCAGATCTGGGCCCGGTTGCTCAAAGCATCGTTAAACCTATCATTAGCCTAATGATCGATTAAACCTATCGTTAGATTAACGATAGGTTTAATGCTGTTGCTCAAAGCTATCGTTAACTTTAACGATCGATTAAATCCCTCTTAACCTTCGAGCAACACTGTTAAATCCTGTCATTTGCTAATCTATCCTTAAGGAATTTAATGATCGATTAGGCTTAATTTAACGATGCTTTGAGCAACCGGGCCCCGACCTAGCAGTGGGATACAAAAACTAAACTGTTCAGCCTGACGGAGTATGTGCTCTCCCGAGTTCCATTCTTGTTGCCATTGTTTTACTAAACCTTTAGCATTGTTTGTGTGGACATTGCCATTTGGCATGTATAAAACTGTCAGTCATGTTTTCTAACATGTGACAGATTGGCTGTCATTTTTCTTTAATCTACTGCCCTGTTAACACATCATTGTGGTCTGACTTTAACCATCTACTATATAATATGAAGTGTGGTGTCTGTCCGTGCATCTGTGCATTTGGCTGTCTCCTGTTTTTGGTGGCCGCTTCCGGCACTGCTTTTGAAAAGCTCTGCACGCAGGCAAAGCTCAACATTTGACTCGAAGAAATGCAGAATACCAAATGAGATACATTTTAAACATATAAATACAACATGGAATCGCAGTGTGTTCATTAAGCTGATATTAAAATACGACCTATAACTGACAGGATGGCACACTCACCTCCAAGCTGTCAACCTGGGTTTGAATCTCGGCCCGGCTATAAACTACCATCTTAGTGTTTCACCAACTGGATGAATCATCAATGTGTGCGCCAACCCTCCGATGGATGTTAAACTGGGCGTCCCGTCTACCAACATTATTTGATGAACGTGAAAGATCTCCACGGTGTAATTTGCGAAGAATATAGGCGAGCTATCACCGGAACTGTGGCCAAATTACAAATTCCTGCTTGAACTACTGCTGGGAAGGCAATGGCAAACCACCCAGTATAACCCTTGTTTGGGAAGCTGCTTCAGAAACACCGACACACTGTGACAGAGTGCGCTCAACATTTAAACAGGATAGAGCATGGACATATTGAGATGGGGGGGCAGAGGAGCAAGTGCGAGGAAAGTGGGGGAGAGAGAAGGGCGGTTTGGAAGGAGAGGAGAAGGGTGAAGAGAGAGGAGATGGAGGAGAGAGAGGAGAAGGGTGGAGAGAGGGGAGAGAAAGGGGATGGGAGGGAGAGTGAGGAGGAAGAGAGGTTGGGGGGGGGGGAAGAAGTTTCCTTCTGTATCCATATTGTCCACACTATTCCTCCCCACACCCATTGTTTGTCCAACTCTCCCTCTATTTTGTCATTCAACTCTGCTGTTGGTGTCTCCCCACCCCCTCCCTCTCTGCTGTTTCTTTTGGCCTGTTGCTTCCTGATCCGTTTCAGTGTTATAGCTTTTCCATGAACTTGGACTCTATATCCAAAAAAACTATCATAGGTTGGCAATCATTGTGCTGGCTTGATGTGCAGAATATATGGTCTCTTTCTGTGTTGATGTTCCTTGGAAGGGAAGTCATCTACTATATATATTGCGACCCATGGTACCTGTCTGTGTATTCGTCTGTCTCCCGTTTACGGCAGCCGCTTCCGTTTGAAAAGCTTAACATTCACTTTTTAAATCATGGGAGAATGGGCATGAATAATGTTGATGCCAAATTTTATTTTGCAACCAGGATATTTTTGCCCTCTTATGAGACAAATTCAACTTCCGCCACCAGATGTTGCACCACCATTTCACATTGGGTGGCATAAATAGCTCAGGGCTTTGGCTCTGTGTGAAACCAAGAGTGCAATGCAATAACCTTTTTAAAGTCCATGAAATAATTTAAAATGAAAGACTAACTTTAACTTTTCTTGTCACTGCGGTTGGATACTTTTCCTTGCTCTTCCTAGTTACATATATTTTTCATTATATTTGAAATTTGCCTACTTGTAACCATTCAGTTGACAAATTTTCGTGGATACAAAATCTCGGCTCATAGAAGAATGAGGTGGATTGGATTTTCAGAGTTTCATGAGGAGCGAGTTGCTGGAACACCATTCAGACCTGGAAGGACTGGGATGACACTGAGGGATAAAGGAGCAGAGGGCGCAAGACCCGAGGAGATGTGATAGAACAGAGAAGCCACCAACCTGTCTGTGATGAGATAGCAACAGGTCCTGTGCTTCTGCTTCTTTGTGGGAGAGCCAATGATGTTGAAAGCTTTGCATCCCACAGCATCCAGGAAAGGTGTGAAGTGGGAGCACCAGCACGTAGGGGAGAGCAATATTCCATAGTACTCTTTTGAAGTCCAGATAAAGGTCTTGCAGACTGTAATTGTGATGCTCTTTCAGGAAGATTCTCTTCATCAGCCACAGCTGGAAGCACTCCTTGAGGACTAGCATGCAGAATAAATCGGACTGTTCTCAAATAATTATTGCTCTTTATCAATCACAACTGGAGAAGATTAATCACTTCTCCTAATTGTTGCTTTGGAAGTTTTATTTTCAATAATCTTGTTTATTTTTTATAACTATAATTGGGAGTTACCTGTGCTTTAAGACATACTGCACTTGAATGGTTGAACCATGTCATTTTTGTGATTCCTTGACTCCTGCACCTTGCACCTCTTTTACTTCATGGTTGTTCAGAAGCAGTTGTGCTGAAGTACAGCATCCAGTCTGAGACCTGGCTCGGCCAGGAGACCTTGCTGCATGTCGGTGAACGGCTACCATTACCAAAAAGATTGATGGGAAACCAACGTGAGACCTTCTGGATTCATTACCTCCACCAAGATGAGCCCCAAGGAAGGTACATAAATTATCATCAGCAAAAATATTTTAACAACACATCTCCAGAAGAAATATCAAATGAAAAAGGACTGTCAGCTGACCTCGTACACAATTCAAGTCCCTCGCCTTGCATATATTCCGAGTGTTGACTTAATGGTGATGGTGGTGGGTTTTGGATCCTAGGGTCCTGAGTTTAAATCCCGCCCAGCTGTTCAATTAATACCAGGTGGGGTTAACTCGGCCTGTCATCCTTCCGAGGTTGTAGTCCGGCAGATATGTGTAAAAAATGTGCCTTTAGTGATACAAGCATTAAATTTGGCACACTGCTAGGGCAGTATCTTACAAAGATTTTTGGATATAGGGACATTCCAGATTCTTCCCAGAGCCAAAATGGCGGCCATTTTACAAAATAACCAATTTTGTGTTGTACAAGGAGGATACATGTGGATACAACTATATTTAAGAAGCATACCAGTGGTTTTATTTAACTAAATATAGATTCTAGCAAATAAGAAATAGCAAATAAAGGTGACAAAGCATGAATAAACCATTTATTTGGTCATTTTTGGTGCATTTTTGCACTTTTGGACGGTTTTCTACAACAAACTCTTCAAAAAACTGTTATCAAGCACCATGGAATGACTGTTGTTCATTTAATACTCTTGAACTCAGAGGAAGTGCACCTGTTTGATCCTAACATCAACTTACAGAGTCAAAATTATACAGTGGAACCTCTAGATCCAGGAAACAGAGTCTACTATGATGCATGGATACATGTGTACATGTTACATAATTATCATCTGTGATCTCTCTTGTCCCAGTTCTACTCTCTTGTACACTCCCCACCATAGTGACATAGAGCTGTGCACTGGAGTGCAGCCTTGACACACTTGCACTGTCCTCTGCATCCCTTTTTGCAGCCACACCTTAGTAGTTGCTGACATGCCTCAGTTGCCTCTGGGAGGGTTGTCCAGTATATGTCCCAGCCATTATCAGTGTGAACCCACCCACAGACACTGGGCGATGGGAGCTCTGGTGTGGACACCATCATCTGGCCCCAACAGTAGCCGGCTTGGTAGGTAGCTCAATACTCGTACTCTGTTGGCAGCGTGCGTAGCTGTTGAACATGAGGAGCTGTGAGATTGTAAGAGTGGGTGTTGATACAGATGAGTGGCTTGACTGCTCTTGGATCGTGGGACCATTCAGGATCATAGCAACTAGTGCCACGAGAGAATTTGGCACGGATTGTTCTTGGCAGAGGACGTCAAATGAACCACTAAAGGCTGTCTTCTTCTTCAACATGTCTCTTCGGACTATGTTCGCGGCTCTAGCAAGATGAACACCATCACTATCAGCATCGTGTTCACAGGCCTTGTGAAGGGTTGATCCGATGTCCTTGTTGAAAGCTAGCAGAACATCTCGGCCAGGCTTGTGCTCCTCCATGTCCGGAAAATATGTCATGATCCGGTGCTTGAGTTTGGTCGAGTGAACACGTCCAGTCAAGACTGTTCCAAGTTGTTTCAGCCGGTTGTTGTACAGACTTGTTAGGTCTGCCAGCTTGAACACTGGTGCCACAAGAGCGTCCATGCGGGCATCATCGATGTAGGACACCAGTTCTCCGAGAGCTATGCCATGATTGATATCATCCTGGTCATCCAAGGTTCTCTTTGTGTCCCTTGCTTTGTTATAGAGGGAAACCAGACACTTCACATGGTACAGGGCATCTTGCGCCATCATAACTCCAGCACTCAGTTTAGCAATAAGTGGCTTGTCTTCTAGTTTCAGAGCACATTTCCTGACTCGTCTGTCCAGGTCAAAGGTAGAAGCTTTGCGCAAAGACTCGTTACCTGCTGGCTTGTCACAAAAGAAACACGTTTCGACCAGTGACTCTGTGCGGTCCACACTCTGACGGGTATACTTTCGTGTCACGCCTTCGGTATCCCCACTGGTTGTTTTCCTCTTCTCCGCCCGAATCAATTGAGTTTTGTTGTATTGTAGTCTGCACGAATCATGCCACTTAGCCCTGTAGTGCTGGAAGGTGGACTCAATACCATCACCATCGTCCAAGCGGGACATGTCGAGAGATTTTGGCAAGCAGTCGATCTCACTGAACCTGAGGAGGTTGTCTGCCAGAGTCTGGTATCCAGACCCTCCTGTGCTTCGCTTGGAGTCAGCTGGACAATGAAGAGGCTCAGTGGTGTCCATCTGACACAGCACACATAGGTTCCAGTCTGTCTGGTTAATTGATGTAACAGATGTACTTGGTCCTCGCTGCTGGGGGTCTAATAGTTTGAAATGCTTGGCCATTATCTTGAACCACCACCAATCAGTCACTGTAAAATTGGGAAGAACCACCACCAAGCAGGGGATTAGTCTTTGGGTACACCACAGTGGAGTTATCACCTGAAAACAGAATAGCAGAGTTAAAATGTTTTCAACTACGAACCCCAGCCCAGAGGAGATGCATATATACACAATGGCGATCTTGGGTGATTGTCACTCGATGTCCCCAATAGGCCACCATACATTATTTCTTTGCGCTGGACAGGACCATGTTAAACCCAAATCAATATGAACACACCATTGTAGTTTGAACATTTCTATTATGCAATCATGAAAATTAATACAGTGAGTACATCAATATCGATTTCGCAAATTTATGCATTTAATCGCGACATTGCCAGCTACCAGTATGTAATTAATAATGGAAATATTCATGGAGTCTCAGTTCCTTTCACCAAATTTGATTTTTGATCTATTTATATTTCCAGAAACAATATTCAGGTAACATTCACATGCATGATCATATTGCAGAGCTCTTGTTCCAGCCATGCATTATTGCGATGGTAAACTGTTATCTGTGTCCCTCATAGACCACCATAGATACATTTTTTAGTCAAATATGAAGTAGATAATGAAGCATGTGCATACTAGTTGATAATAATCATATTATACTCACTACATTGTGTTTTGCACCAAGCACGTATGACTTTGCTGACCTTGTAGGCAGAATTTGTTATTCGTGGCAGCCATCTTGTAAAATGGCCACCATTTTGACCCTTGGGGTAATCTGGAATGTCCCTATATCCAAAATGTTTCCTAAGTGTATGCTATAACTGTGTACCAAATTTCATGCTTGTATCATCAAAGGCACAAAACTTCCAGAATATTTCACATATCTGCCGGACTATTGGCAAAATGAGTGCCAGCATGCTGGTATACTGTGTCGGAGTGGCGACCCATCCAGGATTGTGCCCAATAGCCAAGGAGACTGTGAAAGCAGCACCAACGCTCTGCACAGTGTATGGTCCCAATCTCCTACTCCTCCTTGTTGGTACACTGTGTCGGAGTGGCGACCCGTCCAGGATTGTGTCCATTGCCAAGGAGACAGCTTAGGCAGCACCAATGCTCTGTACGGAGTATGGTCCCAATGGATGGATGGACCTTGCATACTTAGCTCAGGAACCAAGACAAAAATAAATTCTGTACTTGAACAGGATTGGAAAGGTGAAAATAAAAATAGGACCACTGGACTTGTAGCTTATCTAGGCCATGTCCTAATGTTGTAACCCAAATTTGGTAGCATTTATTGTCAGGTCAAGCCAGATTAGATCTGTGACTTGTTACAGGAACCATGTAAACCTGTACTAACCTGTTTCTTAGTCGGGTTGTCTGTGGCTAAACCGTCTCCCCCACCAGGTTTTCTAGTGAGGAGGGTGTAAGATACGGACACCCAACAGGATTAAAAACAAAACCTGCCAAAGGCTAGAGGAGCTCCTTGTGAGCCAATGGCCATCCGTTTCTAGTACCCAACTGTGTCTGCGGATGTCCTCCTGCAGTTGGGTTACTTGTTTTTTCGGAGGTTGGTGGCAGGATTTGCATTCTGGCCACCGTAAAACCCTTCATTCGCCAAAGCACAAAAATGGAAAAAAAATCTGAAAACCCACTCCGTGAGAATACCTCCTGTGCAATTTCCCTTCGCAGGGCAGCTCACCGGATGACGGAATTGAGGCAAAGCCTTAGGGACCCCCCATTCCTTGATGATGGGAGAAAAACCATGGGGTAAACCTCCAGCGTCAGATTGCGGTGGTGTGTGGTGGAGTGGTGCTGAGGTGTCGTCCACCAGACAGCAGTCTCCTTGGGTTAACCCGAGGCGGTCCCTTCGTCGAGTGGGTGCCTTTAATGTCCCATCTCAAAGAGAGCATGATCACCTGTCTGTTATCATCTGAGCTGAAGCATTTGAACATTTGTATTGCTGCACTCTGTGAGGTTCAGAGACCGTATGGTCGTGAGATCATGGCAGGTGATTACACCTACTATTGATCTAATCGCTCTGATGGTTACCATGCCCAAGGAGTTGCTGTAGCTGTGTCCAATAAGCTGATTCCAATGATAGTTGAAGTAACACTGGTCAACGAGCATATTATGAGATGAAGGATTCGTCACTCCTTGGCTGTCGTTTTCCTGGTCTCTGCATATGCTCCGACTGAGGCGAGTGATCTCACCATAAAGGACACATTCTACGCCACGCTCGAGTCTGTGGTTGATCAGTGCCCCAGGCGAGATACTCTTCTAGTCTTGGAGGATTTCAATGCATCGACTGGAACTGGTGGCGATGGTTATGGGACATGTGTTGGTCCCCATGAGTCTGGAACTGTGAACCAGAATAGGACTAAGTGACTTAACTTTGCAAGAAGACATGGACTTAGGGTGGCTGGTTCATGGTTTCAGCACCCACAGGCTCATCGCTGGACTTTGTCTTCCAATGCTGGTGGTGTGGCAAAGGAGATTGACCATGTACTCATTGCTGGTCGCTGAAGTATGATCCAGAACTGCAGGGTCTACTGGAGTGCTCAGTTCCACAATACCGACCACAGGCTACTTGTAGCAATTCTGAAGTTGCAGCTTGTATCTGGGAGAATGGCAGCATCCCAGCCGAGGCTAGATGTTGGCAAGCTTAAGGATAAGAGGGTTGCTGAGGAGTTTGCAAACAGGCTGGATGGGAATTTGGGGGGGTCTGGGTGCTTTAGAGAATCCTGAAGAGTTGTGGAGTGCCTTCAAGACCACCATCCTTGATGTTGCCGGTGGATGTCTTGGAACTCACCGGAGGGTGAAGAAAAAATTTGTCCCTCAAGGGACACTGGATACCATTGACCAGAGTCACAGAGCTGAGCTGTTCAGGGAGCTGAGGCGTAAAACTGTATATGCACTCACGGTGGATAAGGAGGCCTATGTGCGAGGAATCTGTGAGGGGGTAGAGCATCACCTCTGGTCAAGTGATTCTCGTCCTGCTTACAGGGGAATTCGCACATTGTGTTCCTGCAAGCCCGTCCCTCAGTGTTATGCAGTTAGATCGGAGGGTGGTGGGCTCTTGGCAGAGGAGTCCGAAGTGAAGGCCCGCTGGGTTGGTTACTTTCAACAGCTGTACCAAGCTGATCCACCAGCTGTCGAGTTGGGTGTAAGCTTCTTATTGTCGCTCTTGCTGACAGTCCAATCAACTATGATGCACCTTCTTTTGTGGAAACACAGGCTGCAGTGAACCGGGTGAAATGGGGCAAAGCTCCTGGGATCTGTAGCATCCATGCTGAACTTATCAAGGCTGGTGGAAATGCTGCACTTGTGTGTGCATGCAGTTCTGTGCTCTGCCAGGAACACAGGCATCATCCCAAATGAGTGGAAGAGGGGCCTTGCTGTCCCTCTCTGGAAAGGGAAGGGTGATCGCCAGGACTGCAACAACTACTGAGGGGTGAAGCTGCTCTCAGTGCCGGGCAAGGTCTTTGCTTGGATAATTATTGATAGGGTTCGCTACCATCAGCTTGAGCACCAGTGTCCAGAGCAGTCAGGCTTTACACCAAATAAGTCAACGATTGACTGTATCCTTGCTCTTCGGGTCCTCACCAAATGCAGTCGAGAGTTTTGGCAGGAGCTGCTTGAGGACTATGCTGATCTCTGCAAAGCATTCGACAGTGAATCGGGATACCCTATGAAGGATACTTAGTCTTTGTGGGGTGCCACCAAAACTGATCAATCTGAAGTCTGAACTATACTCTGGTACTGAGAGTGCTGTGAGGTGTGGTGGTACCATCTCTGACTTATATCCAGTTATTACTGGAGTTTGTCGGGGGTGCGTACTAGCCCCCACACTTTTTAGCATTTGTATGGACTGTATTCTGTGGAGGATGTCGGAGAGAGCAAGTTTCAGTACATCGTTTGGGAATGTCAAGATCTCTGATCTTGATTTTTCAGATGATAAAGTCATCTTTCGAGAGACTCTGGATATCCTTTGTTACCTTCTGGGGACTCTGGGGCCCCCGCGGTGCTGAATCGAGTTGGAGCCACTGGGATTATGGGCTTCCTGGGTCAAAACTAAAGGCGCTGTCACACCTTGATGTTTTAGCCAGCAATGGCAACGTATAAAAATGTATGTAAAACGTTGGCATACACTGAAGTTTTGAGTTTTTTTTTTAAGTTTTGGTCGTATTCATAACGTGTTGATCGTATGCATAACATATTAGTAACGGGCACAGAACGTTTTGTTGTGTTATAGATAACTTATACCAACGAATGCTTAGCCTGTTGTCGGCGTTCACAACCTATGCCCAACGATAGTTTAACTTAGGCATAGCGCGCTGCACGTATCGCTGACGAACTCGTGGCGTAGCCTGTTTAAAACCTGCCGTACGCCGATTTAAATCATAACCGCCTGAAAATTGGAAGTGTCAACATCGCAGTCACACCTTGACGATTTAGCCAGCGTATGCTGACCTATGAAAAATGTGTGTAAAACGCTGGCACACGTCGAATACGGGATGGGTAAGTTGTGTATACGTTAGGATCACGCTGAAAAACGAGGAAGTACGCTGTCATATTACGTGGTACGTCTAGTACGTCGTGAAATTTCAAGCATGCTGAAAATTTTACGACGTACTTGACGTATGGCTCACAAGTTCCGCATACGCTGGCATAAGTTCTCTGCACGCTCCACGATCGTTGACACACGTCGGACACACGTTACTTGTAAGTTGAAACACGTCGAGGTGATGTTTAGCATACCCGAAACTTAATTTTTAACCTATTAGTAACGTGCTTTGAACCTATGAGTAGCGTGCTTTGAACCTATGTGTAACTTATCTCAAACGCACATTGTCGTATGTAGACGAATTTCATTGACGTCTTCCGGACGACCACAGAACTTACTGAACGTGTTTCTAACTTACATCTACCGTATAATGGCGTATTGGCAGCGTTTATGGGAATTGGTATATACAAATGGGCTTCACAAGAGGAACCCGTCAGTGTTCCAGACTCCATGTTGAGTAGATATCAATGTCGGTAGTATCAGTAGCAATAGTAGTAGTAGTAGTAGTAGTAGTAGTAGTAGTAGTAGTAGTAGTAGTAGGTGAGCGTGTCAGTAGTAGTAGTAGTAGTTTTGGTAGTAGTATGTCCATGTCAGTAGTAGTAGGTGAGCGTGATGGGGAGGGTGTGGGTGATGATGGATCCTCGTTGCGTCCACGAATATGAGACTACTTTGCACCATTGTTCGATGTTCTTTTCGGCTAATTTTTTTTCTCATTCCCACGATGAAGTATTTTTTTGTTTCAGTTTTAAAAGTATTCAAAACGACTTGGACAAATGCATAATGTACTAGTAATGAACACAGAACGCTTCTTTAACTTATACATAAGTGATACCAACGATTGATTAGCATGTTTCAGGCGTCCACAACCTATGCCCAACGATAGTCTAACGTATGCATAGCGTGGCAGCGTGTCGTCGACGATTACATGAGGTTTTCTATTCATAGGCTGCAACTTCACTTTTAATAAATTCCTGTCACTCGCCTATTGTTTTTGGACGCTGGTGCTCGGCAATTGAAATCGTTTCCATTGAACGAGTTAAATCGCTTCCACTGGACTATTGAAATGATTTAATAATAATGCTTGGTTATCCTTTGGACCCACTCTGGCTAGAAGCTCGTCGAACATCGCTGGGGGCATTCGCAGGAAGTTGATGAAGGATGCATGGTCCTCGTTTGTGTGGTGTGTGGTGGAGTGGTGCTGTGATCACATTCCAAAATCTTCTTCTCCAGACCCACCTGTGAGAATGCCAACAAATTTTGGTTGCAACCTTATGGTCGGGTTGCATGATGGACCTTATGGTCGTAAGGGATGTTAATTATATTGTGGAAGTCATGTGGATCACGTGCCTTGAAGTGTCAAAATGGCTGACTTGGTCAACTTTTGGGAAAATCGCATTAATTCCATTAAAAATCTTCTCCAGACCCACCTGTCAGAATGCTACAAAATTTGGGTTACAACATTAGGACAGGATCGTGATATTAAATTGCGGAGGTCATGCCGATCACATGACCAGAAATGTGTCAAAATGGCGGACTTCGTAAAATTTTTGGGAAATCGTGTAAATGCCTTCAAAAATCTTCCTCACCAGACCTACCAATCAGAATTCTACAAAATTTGGGTTAGAGCATTAGGCCAGGGCCCAACAGATAAGCTACAGGTCCAGTGGTCCTATTTTTCAAACTAGATTGAAGGCAATCTTGTTTCTTCAGCCTGGTGCAGAGGTAGCACACTTGCTTCTGAGCTGAGGCAGGTTTGATTCCAACCCAACTAGATTATCAGAATGGTGCTTCACAAGCAGCACGTTCCATCACAAAGTGCACCGTCCCTCTGATGGATGTCAAGCTGGGTGTCCCATATGCTAGCATTACTTGGCGGAAGTTAAAGAGCTGACCATGGGTATTGCCAACACGTATCTAAAATTAGGTGGAGATGAGGCAAAAATCTTAAGTCGACTCCACCCCCTTTTCCCCTCATAGGGAAGGAGATTTTTTTTTCCTTGTGCCCATGACCTAACCCCAGGTCCTACCGACATGTATGTAAAATTTGGTGGAGATAGAGCCAGCCCTGTTTTTTTCTTTGATTTTCAGATGTACATACATACATACATACATATAGTACATGATTTCATTAAAAACTAGAGGGGCACTCGGTAGAGCGCATACCTCTGCCACGTAATGCCTGATCCACGAGAACATATCGGGCCCATTTTTTGAAATAGCATGCTCTCCAGTACGATATCGTTTTTGGCCCTATCTCTCAATGGTGAAGAATCACTTTTGAAATTATCAGATTCAGATCTTTACCAAAATCTAATCAGTTCGTCCTTGTCACACACCCAACCTGTCCACAAAATTTCATCTGGATCCGTCCACAACTTTTTGAGATATCCTGTACACAGACAAACAAACAGACAGACAGATAGAAAGGGGTGACAACATAACCTACTTCACCTTCGGTGGTGGAGCATATCATATCTTTGTAGTCTGTATTAATCTGTTCTTCAAAATAATTTTGTTGTGATCTTGGTTGGAGGAGAGAGTAAAGGAGGAATCCAATTCTACATCCATTGTTTTTTTTGCTGCCTGGCTTGTTTTTCCATTGCAGATATGTAGGTAAATGCTATAGGAAGGTAAAGATGGGACACTATTATGTGGACAACGTTCTGCGCCAGAGCAAGGCCCAGTACTACATAACAGAGTTCAATAAGCGTCTCGTTCAGCAAGACATACTCACACAAATATTCTATCTCCCAGCCACACTACTGCTGGTAAGTAATCCTCACTGTGCACATTTCCGAGTGTTCATCCGTGATTGTTTACATTGGGGATCGTCTATGTATTACGTTTTGAAAAAAGAATGTATTGAGAGTCTTAAGTGGAAAAAAACAAATTAAGAAAAGGGTTGAAATTTGGCAGTATGAAAGGGGAGAAAAAGAGGAGAAAGGTAAAAAGGGAAGAAAGAGGAGAGGGAATTTGAAGACCAAATTAATGGGTTTGTAATTTTTGCTTCCCCAATCTGAGCACTTGGCCAATGATGGTGCAATATCTCAGATTTAAGTCCCATACACTTTATTATTTTGTCCCTTTACCAGTTGTCCTTCTCTAACTCGTCAAAAATTATACAATGAGATCCTAATGTCGTTGTACTGCATATAAATTGTGTGCTGATATTTTGGAAGGCTGGTTATGGGTTTTCCAATCCGACATGTTATATAGATAAACTTTATAGACATACCATAAACTTTTTTTTTTAACGTACTTTTCAAGTACGACTTTGGTTTTCAACATTTTCGGGCAACTGCACATCTATTGAGATGACTGTGCAAATGTGTATCTTCCTGTTGAAGAAACTTTCACACCGTACTCTCAGCTGAGTCATTCACAAGATCTCCACTGGATCATCGCCTATCATGTAGAGAACATACCCTGATGTACTTAACATCACTTTTGGAGAGTTTCAGCTTTTTTCGTCGACCGCTTCTATTGTTAACAGAACCAGTGTCATGTATCTTCCTCGGAGTCCTGCGTGCAGCTCCAAATGAATCATAATGTCAGGCTGCAATCTGTCCCATGGAGTAGCCTTTACGAGCTAAGACTTTGATTTAGATATGCTTGTCATGCGATATTTCCTTCCCAGGAGCCATATAGTATTCACCAGACTACAATGATATCTCTCTATACTTTTATATTCCTGCGTGTGACTCTTTCTGATTGCTTGCATGCCAACCAATCACAATCCCAAGAGTGCTGGAGGAGCCATGCTGATGAGGGACAACAAGCCCGAAACATGTGTCCTTGGATGTTCCCTCTCCGGAGTGGACTGATCTAAAATTGAGAATTAAATTAGCTTCCTGTGATTAGCTGCAGTTCAATCCAACAGAGATGTATGGGGCTGCAGCTTTGGTAAGCTCATGCCTAATAGGCAGAGTCTGTACAACTGTTTAGCCAGAAGAGTGTATGTGTATATATATATATATATATATATATATATATATATATATATATATATATATATATGTATATATATATATATGTATATATATTCTTCTCCATCATTCTTCTGAGTCAGTGTTTCCGCATACCATAGCGGGCGGAGGGGAAGGGACGGAGGGAAGTGCGAGAAATTTATCAGGGGTAAAGTAACTTTTGGGCTACCCTGTGTGTGTGTGTGTGTGTGTGTGTGTGTGTATATATATATATATATATGTATATATATATATATATATATATATATATACATACAGTATACACACATGGGTAGTAGACATAAAAATGGAGACATATGGGTAAATGAGGGACACCATGTGTAAATTAAGCAAATAACACTCCAGCATGTTTAGGCTCATGTATAAAAATGATGCACAGCCCTGGTTGTCTATAATTATGGCTAGCATGACTGCAAGAGGAGACCTCAGTAACTTTGAAAGAGGGGTGATTGTTGAGGTGTGTTTGGCAGGAGCTTCAGTGACTGCTTTCACGAGCAATGGTGTTCAAGGTGATGTCGGCATGGAACTCCGAGGGAAAGACATCGTCAGCAAAGGGCAACAGTGGGTGGAAGTGCATACTCCAAGATTTTGATATTCGTGCATTAATTTGAAGTGCAAGGCAAAGCATGCAAGCAACTGCAGATCAATGCACTACATTTCAACCTGGGGCACGAGCAGCCACTTTATTAAAAAAGGATCCGCCGAGAACTCCACAGAGCAGGATACCATAGTTGGGTTGCAGTGCACAAACCACTCGTCACACCCAGCAATGCACATTTTTTTTAGTCCAGTGGTGCAACGAGCACTGGCAATGGACTACCGAGCAGTAGAGAAATGTGATATGATCAGATGAATCATCCTTCACCGTGTTCTCGACAAACGGACAAGTGCACGAGTGACGCCAACCTAAAGAACTCCACAACCCTGAGTACTTGGTTCCAATAGTGAAGGGTTCTGGTGGTTCTGTAATGTTGTGAGGTGCATTTTCCTGGCATAGTTTTGGTGCAGTCATTCCCTTAGAAGGCAAGGTCAATGCCAATAATTACTTAATGGTGCTGAGTGATCATCTTCACCCCGTGTTGCAGCATTTCTTTCCTTCCGGGAGAGGTATCTTCCAGGAAGACAATGCCCCCATCTGCAGAGCACGTGTGGTCATCCAACGGTTTGATGAGCATCATACTAATGTTATCCATATCTCATGGCCTTCTCAGTCACCAAATTTGAACCCAATCAAGCATTTATGAGATATTCTGGAATGATGCCTGAGACAGCATTTTCCACCTCAATCAAACAGGTGTGAGTTGATCGACTTTCTCGTGGAAGAATGGTGCTGCATCCCTCCTCTACTACCTGTATATTTGTGTATTGATAAAGAACAGACAAAAATTGCCATTCTATCACTAACCCTAAATGGCTTCAATTATTATTGGCAGTCACCTTTTTAGGTAACCTGCCAATAACTTAGAACGTTTATATTAAAATTAATACCAGCATTAATCCCGAGATCAACACCAGGATTCATCACAGTTATAGCACAAGGCTAAATGTAGCAAAATCTGAGGCATAACATGAACCATAATGCTAACCATAACCCGAACCATAAACAATAAATGTGCCATTTTTAATCTACAGATCAAGTCATGAATTTTTCACATGCATGGGTGCTTGGTGAGTTTGTGCTTTATTGAATGTGAACTATTGTACATTAGTCCATGGTCATGTAACAGGTTATTATTAATGACGAACATGAACAAGAAATATTAACTAGATAGTTGATATCAGATGGAATGCCAATTGTGTTGCATCCTTTGTATCGAACAAGGTGGACACATTAACTGTTGGCATATGTCCCTCATGTTGTCGCACATTATTAATGAGTATATTCTCGACCTCTCAATGTACTTACCCAATGTTTCTTCAGATCTTAGACCATGCTGAGCAGGTTGCTGCATACATGAATGCCGAGCCCTACATAGAGGGTTCGTTTGTAAAACTAAGCAATAACACAACAGTCTGCAAGAAAGATCTGCCAGCTACGCGGTATGGTATGGCTTTCAGCCATTTTACATACAATATGTCACTCGCTCAAGAACTCATCGTGGATCTACAAGGTGTTTGAGCTTTCTATTGTGTCTTACTGTTCACTTTTATAAATTGCCACTAGTTTTGTATGACATAATTTGGAAAATGAGTTATTCTTTTCTTTTTTTAACATGCTCTGCTTTTGTAGTGCTATATCAGTAACATGTGTTTCATGATTATACCTTTCACTTTACAGGGTGGGTGACAGCAGATGGCGGAGGGTTGATGTATTTAACAGATCCATTGGTAAGACCCTGATAATAATACCGAACTGAAAACACTTACACTTGCACAAACAGCACCTATACAAAGTAGTTACAATGAAATATATCATTGTGCAAAGTGAGTTTCGTTTACAGTGCGTGTCTTTCGAAATGACGTAATATGCCCCCAGAATGTTTGGCACGCATGTGCAGAAATCCCTCGCAACAACAGCCATTGGGGCAAGGAACATACATCATACGTGCCAAATAAGGGTTGTTATCTAAAATGGCTCACATAGCTTCTAAAAGAAACCGAAAATACTTGAAAAGTACCTGAGAGAAAGGGGTGTGCCTTATTCTTGGCAGTCACCTTTTTAGGTAACCTGCCAATAACTTAGAACGTTTATATCAAAATTAATACCAGCATTAATCCTGTACAATGAAAGATTTGGAGAACTTTCTGATCAACTCACCCAAAAAGTTGATGTCTTGCAACCTGTAATGCAAAAAAACTCCCAACGATATGGGCCCGTGCAAGGCCTGTGGATGGGAGCTTTCTACTCGAGCTCCCTGACCATCCCTCTCAGTGAATGGACTTTGAACTTTGTGGGATTACCTCGTATGAACATGGCAGACTTGGTGATATATTTAATGGAGTCTGCAATTGGAAAGCCAATGCCATCATTACTAACATTCAGGCAGACTTCCCAGAGGGAGACACCATATCTGGTTGGGGTACTTTTTCACACCGATGGGCATAACATATCTGGGGCTTAATACCAATGCACAGAGTAAATTTAAAATGATATTTACGACTAATCATGTTTGGGAGAAGGGGGGAGGGGTGGGTGTGAGGCTGTTTGGGCTGTGATGGCCACTTTAAATATATGTTTTTTTTGTTGTGTTCCATGGCCACAACAGAGATTTGCATTTAGGAACAGACCAATTAAGCTTAACCATTTCGAAATCGCCACTCTTTTGTTTAAATGCTGAAAATACTGTTAAAAAAGACTTTGAAATACACATTTAGTGCTTGCAACAGCAGGTTAAAAGTGCCCCTCGAGCAGAACCAAGTCACCGGAAACTCATACCTAAAAGGCCTCGTTAGCATTCATACGTCATTTTAAAAGTCCTGTGTTGACGATGCCCTTTGAGGGTGAAGATGGCTGTTCACATATGGAATGTGAACACCTTTATGTATGAATTTGTTTAGAGTGCAGGAGCTGCTGCCGATACAGCAACCACACTGAGAGATAACAATCAGTATAAACGTGTTGTGGAATATCCAAGAAGATCGGACTACTTGCTCCAGGCTATTTAAGCAGGAATTTAGAATTTTGCCAGGGTGATGGAAATACCTTGCATACCCTGTCGAAAAACACCGTGGGATCCTTAACATCCGACAATTAATAACAGTGAGATAGGTCACGCAGCTTAACGTCCATCCAAGGGGGACGGCACACTTTGTGCTGCAACACCCTACCTGCTAGACACTATATAATCGGGTCAAGAATAAAACGCAAGATAGATGGCACAAAGATAAGTTTGTGAACTCTGCACCATCATGTCCAACTGTTAACTGTTATAAAGTTGTTGTTTTTTTTGTTTTGTTTGTTTTTGTTTAATAGCCTAAGCCCAAAGGTATGGCCATTTGGGCGAAGTCGCTGGTGTCATGGAATTCCCTCACATTCCGGCAATTTATCCATTGGTACATTAGGTTTATAAGAAAGATGTAATAACTTTTTCTGGAAAAGTAAATACAACCCCTCATGCAGCCTTTTGAAGAACAAAATACTCAGACGTTTGTTACGTCTTTTTCAACGATGAAAAACAGTATTATGATCCCAGCAAACTATTTATCCTTTATTTTCCATTTTATCCACTTATGATGTTACAAACACAATACTTAGAAGGAAGTTCATCATTAACTGGGTTAAATGCAGTGAAACTTGGTCATAACATTTTTCTCAGGCTAATCTCTCTTTGCTGACATGGTGTGTGAAATAAATGTGTGAGGATCATATTGTCATTCATTGCTCTTCCAGCTTCATACTGCACTAAAACTGGACAATTCAATGGACCATGGATTAAAAGGCTTTGAAAACTTCTGGAAACACCAACACCCCGTCTGTTCAGACATCTGCGTCAAACTAGGCTTGCAGCGTGGCAATGTGGACACGGCCTAAACGACTGCATGTGCTGCAAATTTGTGCCTCTTCCTCGGTTGCCTAATTCAGTTGCACAAAGGAAACTTGGTGTGATATTGATTGAATAACGGTGGAGAAAGAGAGTATGCTATAATTTTGAGTAAGCACCATTATGAGTGTGGATGCACCAAAATTTATTTAGTTTGAAATATAACAAGGCTGCTTTGATTATAGGTATAAATTACACGGTCATCAATTTGAGAAGTTGAAGTTTTGGAATGCAATATATTATTTTGAGGGCGTTTAAGGGTGTAAGAATATAAGGTAGCATGACTGCTGGGATCATTTCCAAACCACAATAATTTATCTTACTAACAACATGTCAAATAAAGCTCAAGCACACAGTGAAGCTGTATTTTTATTAATGATTATTTTAATATCTGTTGATTTCTGTACATCAAGCAGTGTACTATTTCCAGTTGGCATTGTATTTCTTATTTGTTATTTGCATGAGAATAAAATGAAAATAAGTTGTGTTTTATCAAAATACATATCATAGCCCTCATATTTATGCATGACAAGTGACAACCAATTGTTGCAAGGAAATTTTAGCAAGTAAAACTGTAACTCGTATACCTGCTTGTGTCATGTTCCATCTCAACACTTCTATGTGCAGAAATTACCATACCCACAAAGCATTGTTCCATGGATGTGTGCATTCACAATCTAAGTGGGTATTGACCACACTGGGGGCCAGCTTCAAGAATTACCGAGCAATCTATAATTACCTCCGCCCAGCGAAGGTGGACGGAAGTTGTGTTTTCACCCCTGTCTGTCTGTTTGTTACTTGCAAAACTCGAACATTTTCAAGTATATTGGTTGGTCTTGTGCATTATTCTGTCTGTTTGTTTGTCACCCACCTATAGGTCACAATTTTAAACCGATCTTCACGAAACTTCACCACACGGTAGAGTTTGTCATAAGCAAGAAGCCTATTGGTTTTGAGGTCAAAAAGTCAAAATGTTTTAGTTCAGGTCTGAATCCAGATCCAGCCTATCAGTGGGATACAAAACGTAAATTAATCAGCTTGGCAGAGGTATGTGCTCTACCAAGTGCCCTTCTAGTTTTGTATGAATTTAGGCATGAGCAGTTGAATATTGATTGGATTCCATACGTGTTCTAACATGGTAGTTTCCAAATTCAAAATGATGACCCCTACCCCCTTCACCCTCATTCATGGGATGGAAATGTGTACCTCCCTCTACACTTGCCCAGTTTACAGAATAGAACAAAGGGATCGAGACACTTAGTTATTCAAAATTGGACTGCCCATCCCCTCATGGGAAATACTGAAGAGAAATTAACCTCGCCATATGCACTTGGTTTATTTTGATGTATCCTACTCTTTACAGATCATTGGTGCTGGCAAATCAGCTTCTTGGTAAGGGTTATACTGGGAGGTATGCAGTCGTCTTCCCAGTGTCATGTGTGCATGCTCTATCCTTTTAAATGTTGAGCAGCAAGCAAGGAAGCAGCTCCTACCATTTGTGAAGACTTTGGTATGACTCGGACAGGGTTTGAACCACCGACCTCCCAGACTCAGGTCAGGTATGGGAACAGCGCCAGAGCAGCGCGTCGCTGTGTCCACTTTCCGCTGGTACTCCAGGGGCCTCCGTCTGGCCATCCCCCAGGCAGATACCTGGCCCATCCCCATCTCCTTGAGATGCCGATAAACCTGCTGCAACCACGAGGCACGTGGTCGGCCCATTGGCCTCCTCCACTCACGAGACTCCCTCCACGAGAAAACGAGCCACATGTCCATACAGCCGCAGCTGACGCTCACGGACTATGCAGGTAACAAATCTCATTTGAGTCTTTCTCAGCAACCGCTCGTTGGACACAAAGTCCGACCAGCGATAGCCAAGGATTCTCCGAAGACACCTGGGTTCCAAAGGAATTAAGTCTCCATCTCAGATCCCTGATCACAGTCCAAGTCTCAAATCTTTAGAGCAAGACTGGAAGCACCAAGGACCTGAAGACTCGGACTTTCATCCTCCCGCTCAGGTACCAGCAGCACCACACTACATGATCCAGTGAATCCATGACTCCCCAGGCCCGACCCAGACATCTATTGACCTCTCACAGCCAGCAGAGAAATGAATATCACTGCCAAGGTAAATGAATCTCTCCAGGACCTCAACATCCTCACCACAAACAGGCACAGACAGGACAGCAGCATCCAAGATGTCATTGAAAGCCTGAATCTTAGTTTTGACCCAGGAAACCCCGAGTCCCTGCGGCTCCGACTCCTCATTCAGCACCTCGAGGGCCCCCAAAAGGATATCTAAAGTCTCCGCAAAGATGCCTGCATCATCTGCGAAATCAAGGTCAGAAATCTTGACATTCCCAAATGATGCACTGCAGCGTGATCTTTCTGACATCCTCCCCAGAATCCAGTCCAAACAAGTGCTGAAAAGTGTGGGGGCCAGTACACACCCCTGACAAACTCCAGTAACAACTGGAAATAAGTTAGAGATGGTACCACCACATCTCACAGCACTCTCAGTACTATACTCTCAGAGTATAGTTCAGACGTCAAATCGATCAGTTTTGGTGGCACCCCACGAAGACCAAGAATCCTCCAGAGAGCATTCCGATTCACTGAATCAAATGCTTCACTGAATAACTCATATCAGGATGATGCTCAAAAAGCCAAAGAGCTACCAAAACACAAACAGCCTCAAAGGCCTTAAACTAAAAACTGAGAAAATTGCAAATTTTGACATAAAAATCATACGACCGCCCAAACTTTGAGAGCTAGGATGACAATATTTTTTATGCATAATCTTGAGGTCATTCCCCACCTAAAATCTTGAAACCATTTTGCTCTTTATCAAACACTATGCCCGTGGCGCCCCCTTCAAGTTTGTTTTTACGCTGATTTCAAAGTATGGATAATCCGAGGAGTGCGAAATGCCATTTAGCCTATATGACGTTATATTGTTCCTGTAATGTTCCAGAAGAAGTTTTACACCAAAGGTCATAATCCTTGATCTTTGACCTTTTAAGGCCACAAAGGTCAAATTTTCAAAGTTGTGGGAATCGAACCGGGTTTTCGACCTTCTTCGACAAACTAACTCCAATAAGCTATAGCACGTATCCTTTTTCCTTATTTTAATGTCCACAACATTGTTTTGTGACCTTTAAATGTTATGCAAAGGTCAAATTTTGAAAGTTGTTCAACGAAACCGGGTTTTCGACATTTTGCAGCTAATAACCTGTCACTCGTACCACATCATGTTGATCATTTTTTATAACTTGGTCAAAAATTATCACATTGTCTCATCCTTGACTTCTGAAACAATCTACATCGTCAAATACCACTCGTGAACCATCGTCGTCTTCAGACTTGTTTTCATTTAAAACTTTTGCAGGTATTTAAAAGTTCGATGCTATTAGTTTGCTTCCCTTTAAATAAATTTAATCTTTCTCTTGAAGACTGATGATTCGCCTGGTAATGAAAGCAGCAGGCCGAAAAGGATCGTGTTTCCACAACCCCTCGTCCTTGATGGAAACAGGATGGAAAGGTGTGCATTGCCAAGCTGATACAGGTAAGGCCACTCCACCCGAAAACTCCATCAGTGCACATAATGCTCAACGATCCTGAATTCCTGGATGTCACCATAGGATGTCATTGACCTTCCTCATTAGGCTGTAACAACAGAAGGGTTAGACTCGACTGGAGGATCTGTAATCATTCTGAACGACCTCGTCAGAAGAAGGGAATGAGTAGACTATAAGCAGTGGTTCACAGAAATGGTATTCAGGTACTCATGCATGCTAAAAAATGTTTTTTTAAACTTTAAAAATAAACTAAACAAGTCTGAAGACAACAATGGTTCACAAGCGGTATTTGACAATGTAGATTGTTTCAGAAGTCAAGGATGAGACAATGTGATAATTTTTGACCAAGTTATAAAAATGATCAACATGATGTGGTACGGGTGACAGGTTATTAGCTGCAAAATGTCGAAAACCCGGTTTCGTTCAACAACTTTCAAAATTTTACCTTTGCATAACCTTTAAAGGTCACAGAACAATGTTGTGGACATTAAAATAAGGAAACAGGATGCGTGCTATAGCTTATTGGAGTTAGTTCGTCGAAGAATGTCGAAAACCCGTTTCTTTTCCCACAACTTTGAAAATTTGATCTTTGTGGCCTTTAAAGGTCAAAGGTCAAGGATTATGACCTTTGGTGCAAAACTTCCTCTGGAACATTCCAGGAACAATATAACGTCATAAAGGCAATATGACATTTTGCACTCCTTGGATTATCCATACTTTGATGAAATCAGCGTAAAAACAAACTTGAAGGGGGCGCCATGGGCAAGGTGTTCGAGATGGAGCAAAATGGTTTCAAGACTTTTGGTGGGGAATGACCTCAAGGTTATGCATAAAAAATATTGTCATCCTCGCTCTCAAAGTTTGGGCGGTCGAATGATTTTTATGTTAAAATTCGCGATTTTCTAAGTTTTTGACCTTGTGACCTTGACCTTGGGACGAAAATGAAAAAACTGGATGACGACAAGTTTTAGATAATTCATTTTGCTATTGAAATACCGAAGAACCCATTCAATTCAGTCAATTCCCTTGGAGAAGATAGATTTTTAATCTGACTACCCCCTCAAAATGGCTATTTTTTTGGGCGTGGCCCCGCCCACAATGGACGTACCACGCCCTCATCCAGGAAAACACAACTAGAAATTGATATCGAACACATAACCAAGTTTCATCAATATCGGATCAAAGTCCACGGAGTTATGCTCTGGACAGACAGACACACAGACAGACAAGCCGGGAGGCGGACATGGGTAGTCGACTACCCAAGAGAACCTGACGCGATGGGCCCTTTCGATGGGAAATGACCTGAGGATTAAGGACAAGAAAACTCATGATTCTAGCTTGAAGGGTTAATGCTGCAGATTGTTTTTTCGTTAAAATACCCCCACATTGAGGTTTTTCGGCTGTTGCTCGGCAACGGAGGGGTTCATAGCAACGGTTCTTTCTCACACATAACTAGGACATACCATGAATCTACCATACCAGTTTCATGTGTATCTGACTCATAGTCTCTGAGCTATAACGAACTTCGTTTTTTTATTGTTTTTGACCAGGGTTCACTCAAAGTCTATCTTCTCCGACAGTTTTCATAGGATCCGGCTGGAAGTTTTTGACAATATGGCTGAATGTACTGCCCACAGTCGCTTGTGGCCCGATTTTTGATTTTCGAAAAAATTAATTTTTTATGATTTTTCAAAAATTTCAAAGTCCCGTTGCTAGGCAAAGGTGGTCTCCATAGCAACGGTTTTCATTTGCACACAACTCGGTCATGGTATGAACCTACCAATCAAGTTTCATCAAAATCGCCATTGTATTAACGGAGCACTCGACCGAACAGAGGGACAGACAGACTGACAGACAAACAAGCCGGTAGGCGGACATGGGTAGTCGACTACCCAATAGAACCTGACGCGATGGGCCCGTTCGATGGGGAATGACCTGAGGATTAAGCACAAGAAAATTCATGATTCTAGCTTGAAGGGTAAATGCTGCAGATTGTTTTTTCGTTAAAATACCCCCACATTTCGAGGTTTTTTTGGCCGTTGCGAGGCAACGGAGGGGTTCATAGCAACGGTTCTTTCTCACACATAACGAGGACATACCATGAACCTTCCATACCAGTTTCATGTATATCTGACTCATAGTCTCTGAGATACAACGAGCCTGGTGTTGGCGCAGTGGTTATGGCAGCGGCTTGGGATCCAAAAGGTCCTGAGTTCAAGCCCCGTTGGGCCACTGAATTAATAGACCAGGGGGTTGACTCAGCCTGTCATCCTTCCGAGGTCGGCGAAAAGAGTACCAGTATACTGGGCCGGTGTATACCCCGGTTAAAATAGGTGTACCATATCTCTGTGTCGTAAGAGGCGACCAGGGTTGCGTCAGGAAGGGCATCCGGCATAAAACATGTGCCAAATCACGATGCGGATCATACAGATGATCCGCTGTGGAGACCCCTAACGGGAGCAGCCGAAAGAGGAAGAAGAAGAGTCTCTGAGATACAACGAACTTCGTTTTTTTATTGTTTTCGACCAGGGTTTTTTTCGACCAGGATCAAAGGGCGGACGAGCTCCTTGTGAGCCAACGGCCATCCATATCTAATGCCCAACTGTGTCTGTGGACGTCCTCCTGCAGTTGGGTCACTTCTTATTAGGAGGTTGGTGGCAGGATTTGCACTCCGGCCACCGTAAAACCCTTCATTCCGCAAAACGCAAAAACGCAAAAAAATCTGAAAACCCACTCCGTGGGAGTACCTCCTCAGCAGCTTCCCTTCGCAGGGCAGCTCACCGGATGATGGGATTGGGGCAAAGCCTTCGGGACCCTCAATCCTTGATGATAGGAGGGAAACCACGGGGTAACACCCCTGGGTCAGATTTCGGGAGAGTGTGTCGGAGTGGTGCTGAGGTGTCGTACACCAGACGGCGGTCTCTTGGGTTAATCTGAGGCGGTCCCTTCGGGTGGGTGCCTGGAATGTCCTATCCCTAAGAGAGGATGATCACCTGTCTCTGTTATCATCTGAGCTCAAGCGTTTGGACATCGGGATTGCAGCTCTCTCTGAGGTTCAGAGACCGGATTGCGGCGAGATAATGGTGGGTGGTTACACTTACTATTGGTCTGGTCGCTCTGATGGTTACCATACCCAAGGAGTTGCTGTAGCTGTGTCCAATAAGCTGACCCCAATGATAATTGAGGTAACACCGGTCAACGAGCGTATTATGAGATTAAGGGTCACTCCTTAGGTGTCATTTCCCTGGTCTCTGTTTATGCTCCGACTGAGGCGAGTGATCTCACCGTGAAGGATGCATTCTATGCCACACTCGAGTCTGTGGTTGATCAGTGCCCCAGACGAGATACACTTCTAGTCTTGGGGGATTTCAATGCATCGACTGGAACTGATAGGGATGGTTATGAGGTGTGTGTTGGTCCCCATGGTTCAGGAACTATGAACCAGAATAGCACTAAGTTCCTTGACTTTACAAGAAGTCATGGACTTAGGGTGGCTGGTTCATGGTTTCAGCGCCCACAAGCTCATCGCTGGACTTGGTATTCCAACTCTGGCGGTGTGGCAAAGGAGATTGACCATGTCCTCATTGACGGTCGTTGGAGGATGATCCAGAACTGCAGGGTCTACCGGAGTGCTCAGTTCCTCAATACTGACCACAGGCTTGTTGTCGCAACTCTAAAGCTGCACCTTAAATCCTGGAGAATGGTACCATCCCAGCCTAGACTGGATGTTGCCAAGCTCAGGGATGAGAGAGTAGCTGAGGAGTTTGCAAACAGGCTGAGTGGACACTTGGGGGGTCTGGGTGCTTTGGGGGGTCCTGAAGAGTTGTGGAGCGCCTTCAAGACCACCGTCCTTGATGTTGCCGGTGGATGCCTTGGAGCTCACCGCAGGGCAAAGAAGAATTTTGTCTCTCGAGGGACACTGGATACCATTGATCAGAGTCGCAGGGCCAGGCTGAATGGCAGAGCTGAGCTGTTCAGGGAGCTGAGGCGTAAAACTGTACGTGCACTGAGGGTGGACAAGGAGGCCTATGTGCGAGGAATATGTGAGGGGGTAGAGCATCACCTGTGGACAGGTGATTCTCGTCCCGCTTACAGGGGAATTCGTGCATTACGTTCATCCAAGCCCATCCCTCGGAGCACCGCAGTTCGAGCAGAGAGTGGTGGGCTCTTGACAGAGGAGTCTGAAGTGAAGGCCCGCTGGGCCGGTTACTTTGAGCGGTTGTACCAGGCTGATCCCCCAGCTGTCGAGTTGGACGTCAAGCGTGTTACAATCCCTGTTGCTGACCCTCGAATCAACTGTGGTCCACCTTCGCTTGGGGAAACACGGGCTGCGGTGAACCAGTTGAAACGGGGCAAAGCTCCAGGGATCTGTGGCATCCATGCCGAACTTCTCAAGGCTGGTGGAAATGCTGCACTCGTGTCGTTGCATGCAGTTTTGTGTTCTGCCTGGAACACAGGCATCATCCCAACTGACTGGAAGAGGGGCCTTGTTGTCCCTCTCTGGAAAGGGAAGGGTGATCGCCAAGACTGCAACAACTACCGAGGGGTGACGCTGCTCTCAGTGCCGGGCAAGGTCTTTGCTCGGATAATTCTTGATAGGGTTCGCCACCATCTGCTTGAGCACCAGCATCCAGAGCAGTCAGGCTTTACATCAAAGAGATCAACGATTGACCGTATCCTTGCACTTCGTGTCCTCACCGAACGCAGACGAGAGTTTCGGCAGGGGCTGCTTGCAGCCTATGTTGATCTCTGTAAAGCGTTCGATTCAGTGAATCGGGATGTCCTCTGGAGGATTCTTGGTCTTCGTGGGGTGCCACCAAAACTGATCGATCTGATGTCTGAACTCTACTCTGGTACTGAGAGTGCTGTGAAGTGTGGTGGTACCATCTCTGACTTATTTCCAGTTGTTACTAGAGTTCATCAGGGATGTGTACTTGCCCCCACACTTTTCAGCACTTGTATGGACTGGATTCTAGGGAGGATGTCGGAGAGATCAAGTTGCGGTGCATCGTTTGGGAATGTCAAGATCTCGGACCTTGATTTTGCAGATGATGCAGTCATCTTTGCGGAGACTTTAGACATCCTCTTGGGGGCCCTCGAGGTGCTGAATGAGGAGTCGGAGCCGTTGGGATTACGGGTGTCTTGGGTCAAAACTAAGATCCAGGCTTTCGATGACATCTTGGACACTGCTGTCCTGTCTGTGTCTGTTTGTGGTGAGGATGTTGAGGTCGTGGAGAGATTCACTTACCTTGGCAGTGATATTCATGTCTCTGCTGGCTGCGAGTCAGAGGTCAATAGACGTCTGGGTCGGGCCTGGGGAGTCATGGACTCACTGGATCATGGGGTGTGGCGCTGCCGGTACCTGTGCGGGAGGACGAAAGTCCGAGTCTTCAGGTCCTTGTTACTTCCAGTCTTGCTCTATGGGTGCGAGACTTAGACTCTGACCAAGGATCTGAGACGGAGATTTAATTCCTTTGGTACCAGGTCTCTTCGGAGAATCCTTGGCTATCGCTGGTCGGATTTTGTGTCCAACGAGCGGTTGCTGATAGAGACTCGGATGAGATTTGTTACCTGCATAGTCCGTGAGCGTCAGTTGTGGCTGTATGGACATGTGGCTCGTTTTCCTGACGCTGATCCTGCTCACCAGATTCTCTCAGCGAGGGAGTCTCATGAGTGGAGGAGGCCAGTGGGCCGACCACGTGCCTCATGGTTGCAACAGGTTGACCATCATCTCAAGGAGATGGGGATGGGCATGGCATCTGCCTGGGGGATGGCCAGACGGAGGCCCCTGGAGTACCGGCAGAAAGTGGACGCAGCGACGCGCTGTTCTGGCACATGCTCCCATACCTGACCTGACCTGACCAGGGTTTATTCAAAGTCTATCTTCTCCGACAGTTTTCATAGGATCCGGCTGGAAATTTTTGACAATATGGCTGAATGTACTGCCCACAGTCGCTCGTGGCCCGATTTTTGATTTTCGAAAAAATAAATGTTTTTATGATTTTTCAAAAATTTCAAAGTCCCGTTGCTAGGCAACGGTGGTGTCCATACCAACGGTTGTCATTTGCACACAACTAGGTCATGGTATGAACCTACCAACCAAGTTTCATCGAAATCGCCATTGTATTAACTGAAATCGCCATTTTAAATATTGATAATAAGGGTAGATAGAAAAAATTAAAAAAAAAAAAAATTTTTGAAATACATTTTTTTTCGACGAGATCGACTATCCAACATATCGACGGAAATACTGATAATAAGGGTAGATCTAATTTCAAAAAACATTTTTTGACTACCCCCCCAAAAAAATCTCAATTTTTTTTTTCGTCTAGATCGACTACCCAACAAACATATCGATGGAAATACTGATAATGAGGATAAAAAAAAAATTTAAATATATTTTTTTCGACTAGATCGACTACCCAGCATATCGACGGAAATACTGATAATAAGGGGAGATCAAATTTCAATTTTTTTTTTTTCGACTGGATCGGACTACCCCCCCAAAAAAAATCTTTTTTTTTTCGTCTAGATCGACTACCCAACAAACATATCGACGGAAATACTGATAATGAGGATAGAAAAAAAAATCTCAAAAAAAAAATTTGAAATATTTTTTTGACTAGATCGACTACCCAACATATCGACGGAAATACTGATAATAAGGGTAGATCAAATTTCAAAAAACATTTTTTGACTACCCCCCCAAAAAAATCTCAATTTTTTTTTTCGTCTAGATCGACTACCCAACAAACATATCGACGGAAATACTGATAATGAGGATAAAAAAAAATTTAAATATATTTTTTTCGACTAGATCGACTACCCAACATATCGACGGAAATACTGATAATAAGGGGAGATCAAATTTCAAATTTTTATTTTTTTTTTCGACTGGATCGGACTAGCCCCCAAAAAAAATCTCAATTTTTTTTTTCGTCTAGATCGACTACCCAACAAACATATCGACGGAAATACTGATTATAATACTCATTATAATGAGGATAGAAAAAAAATCTCAAAAAAAAAAATTGAATTTTTTTTTGACTAGATCGACTACCCAACATATCGACGGAAATACTGATAATAAGGGTAGATCAAATTTCAAAAAACATTTTTTGACTACCCCCCCAAAAAAAATCTCAATTTTTTTTTTTGTCTAGATCGACTACCCAACAAACATATCGACGGAAATACTGATAATGAGGATAAAAAAAATTGAAATATATTTTTTTTCGACTAGATCGACTACCCAACATATCGACGGAAATACTGATAATAAGGGGAGATCAAATTTCAATTTTTTTTTTTTTTTCGACTGGATCGGACTACCCCCCAAAAAAATCTCAATTTTTTTTTTGTCTAGATCGACTACCCAACAAACATATCGACGGAAATACTGATAATGAGGATAGAAAAAAAATCTCAAAAAAAAAAATTGAAATTTTTTTGACTACATCGACTACCCAACATATCGACGGAAATACTGATGATAACGGGAGATCAAATTTCAAAAAAAAACTATTTTAAAAATTTTTTTTTTTTCAACGGGATCGACTACCCCCCAAAAAAAATCTCAATTTTTTTTTTCGTCTAGATCGACTACCCAACAATCATATCGACGGAAATACTGATAATGACGATAGAAAACAAAATCTCAAAAAAAAAAATTGAAATCTTTTTTTTTCGACTAGATCGACTACCCAACATATCGACGGAAATACTGATAATAAGGGGAGATCAAATTTCAAAAAAAATATTTTTTTTATTTTTTTTTTCGACTAGATTGACTACCCAACAAACATATCGACGGAAATACTGATAATAAGGGTAGATCAAATTTCAAAAAAAAATGTTTTAAAAAAAAAAAATTTTAGACGATCGACTACCCAAAAAAGAAAATCTCAAAAAAAAACTTTTTTTCGTCCAGATCGACTACCCAACAAACATATCGACGGAAATACTGATAACACTGAACAACAAAATTTTTTTACTGGAGATGTGTAAAGTGATTTAGACTAATTTGGGTACGCTGATTTCAAAAATCATAACCGTTTTGCTGTATCACGTCAGGATTTTCAGTAACAGAAATATTCCCATTGCCTAGAAGTCAGGATTTCAATGAAATTTACAAAAATTCATTTATTCATTTATTTCATCATGAATGCTTCAAAATTATAGAAATTACAGAAAAACTCCACTAGAATGTAATTAAAAATGCTTTAGGCATTTGGCTTTGCGTTTGTGCTGCTCTGTGTCAGTTTCACGATGCAGGAACCAGCAGAAATCGCCCATCATGTTCGGGTTGTGCCGCCCTTGGTAACGCGTCTCCATGAGTGAAATCTCTTGGTGGAATCGCTCGCCGTGCTCGTCCGAGACTGCTCCCAAGTTGTCAGGGAAGAAGTTCAGGTGCTGGTGTAGGAAATGGATTTTCAGGGACATCCTGGAGCCAAGTTTCCTGAAGGACTCCAGCAGCTGCTGCACTATTTCTTCATAGTTGTCCGCGCGCTCGTTCCCCAAGAAGTTGTCCGTCACAGCTTTGAAGCTCCTCCACGCTGCCAGCTCTTTGGGGTTTAGAGTTGTCGGAAAAGTTTCGTCCTTCATAATCTGTCGGATTTGCGGTCCAACAAAGACACCAGCCTTGATCTTGGCCTCCGACAAGGTGTTGCCAAACTTTTCCTTCAGGTATAAAAACCCACGCCCATTCAGATCCATTGCCCGTACAAAACTTTTCATCAAGCCGAGCTTTATGTGGAGTGGTGGAAGGAAAACCTTGGCTGGGTCGACAAGGGCGACATGCTTCACGTTGTGTCGACCAGGTACAAGCTCTTTTCGCTCTTCCCAATCTTTCTTCGTCCAGTGATTCTTGCCGTCTCTGCTATCCCAGAGACAATGAAGCACATGTATTTCGTGTAGCCTGACTGCAGCCCTAACAACAGCGCCACCACTTTCAAGTCTCCGCAGATGTGCCAGTTGAAGTCATTGTACTTGATGGAATCAAGCAGCTGCCGCATAGTCTCATAGGTCTCTGTCATGCCGAACGCGTGAGCCAGTGGGACTGATGGTTTCTCGTTGCCATTGTGGAGCAAAACAGCCTTCAAGCTGTTCTTCCCCGAGTCGATGAAGAGGCGCCAGTCTGCAGGATCGTGATCACACCCAAGTTCTTTCAACAGACCGTTGATGTCACTGCAGAATGTCATCGTGTCTTCCATCTCAAAGAACTCAGCCATGTCTCTGTGACGTGCTCTGAACAAGGATATCTTGGTGTTAGGTTCAAGTAGATTCCACTGCTGCAGCCTTGATCCAAGCAGCTCTGCCTTCGCCTTTGACAGCGAGAGATCTCTTACAAGATCATTTAAGTCTCCCTGGTTCAGAAGGTGTGATTCTTGAGTGTCGGGTTCAAAAGGTTCATCATCACCATCCTCTTCACCACTGCTTACAGCTATGTTCTGATCAGCTGGAGGTGTTGGAACGGGGTTCTCGTCATCATGAGGCACAGGTTTACGAGCAGAGACGCAGTCAGCGTACTTGATGTGACCTTTATTCTTCTTGTTGAAGCCAGCGATGCTTGTGCAGCAGAAATAACAATCATCATGATGATTCTGCGGCTCACGCCATATCATGGGCACCGCAAATGGCATGCTCGCGCGCTTGCCCACCAACCACTGAGTCAAGGTTGTGTGACAGCTTGTGCAGCAGATGTGTGGTGCCCGGCTCTGTTCTTGGTCCCCCACCTTACACCCGAAGTAGTGAAAGTAGGCGGCCTTCATTTTCACTGCTGTAGATATACTTCGCTGTTGATCTTTTTTGGTATACCGACCACAGACATAACAGAAGTTGTCAGGATGATTGGTACAGGAACGCCTACTCATCTTTATCTGAAAGAAAGAAATATAACACAAGTTAACAACAATTGTACGAAATAGACATGTTAAAGACATATGTAAATTTCATTGAAATCCTGACTTCTAGGCAATGGGAATATTTCTGTTCCTGAAAATCCTGACGTGATACAGCAAAACGGTTATGATTTTTGAAATCAGCGTACCCAAATTAGTCTTAATCACTTTACACATCTCCAGTAAAAAAAAAATTTTGAAATTTGTTGTTCAGTGTAATAAGGGGAGATCAAATTTCAAAAAAAATATATTTTTTTAATTTTTTTTTTCGACTAGATCGAGTACCCAACAAACATATCGACGGAAATACTGATAATAAGGGTAGATCAAATTTCAAAAAAAAATGTTTTTAAAAAAAAAAATTTTTAGACGATCGACTACCCAAAAAAAAAATCAAAAATTTTTTTTTTCGTCCAGATCGACTACCCAACAAACATATCGACGGAAATACTGATAATGACGATAGAAAAAAATCTCAAAAAATATTTGAAATTTTTTTTTCGACTGGATCGACTACCCCCCAAAAAAATCTCAATTTTTTTTTTCGTCTAGATCGACTACCCAACAAACATAACGACGGAAATACTGATAATAAGGGGAGATCAAATTTCAAAAAAATATTTTTTTTTAATTTTTTTTTTTCGACTAGATCGAGTACCCAACAAACATATCGACGGAAATACTGATAATAAGGGTAGATCAGATTTCAAAAAAAAATTTTTTTTTTTTACATTTTTTAGACGATCGACTACCCAAAAAAAAAATCTCAAAAAAATTTTTTTTTCGTCCAGATCGACTACCCAACAAACATATCGACGGAAATACTGATAATGAGGATCGAAAAAAAATTCTCAAAAAAAATTTTTTTCGACTACATCGACTACCCAACAGACATAACAAATATAGTGGTCACTGGCTTGGCGCTCGTGAACCAACAACTTTTAACTTACTAGATATATCTGAGGAGAACACGGGAGCGAAGAGGAAGAAGAGGGGGTTTCCTCAGCTCGTGTCGGTAATATTCTTCCGTGATGAGTCTGATAATCGATTTCGGAATTAAAACTTTTAATTAATTTTATAAATGACAACATAATTTATAAGCTATATCGTACGTAAGTTTATAACTTTTAAGATTAAAACAAAAATAGATCGAAGGAGAACGCGCTAGAAAAGAGGAAGAAGAAGAAGAGGCTCAGGAGCATCCAGAACCCTCCCCCCCAAAAAGCGCGGTTTGTGCGGCTCGTCTGAAGTGAACGCTCTGAGAGACTTTTCAGAGGAGTAATACGTATCCAAAGCTGAGAGACGTTCAAATTCACGGCGGCGATTGGGAAAGCAGCCGAGGGCTCTCGAAGTTCACAAACAAATTTTTTTTCGTGAGTATAAAACCATTTTTTCTGGTTGTCATTGGAGAACCGAATATTAAAAAAATTGTGCGAATCCCTGTCGATGGCACTGCGTGTGGGGCAGGCAGAGGCCGACTACTCCACCCTGAATGTCGTTAATGAACCAACTGGGTTTTTTTTTAATAAACAGTGGTGTGTCATGGAAGTTTTTCGACGAGCTCGATTTCGTTAAGATTACAATCCAAATCCTGAGTATATACTGCTGTCTTTGGCTGGTTTCACTCCTGTACTGTATACTCTGCATGTTAATTGCTAACCAGCAATCTAATTCTGAACTTTCAGGTTCGTCCGTTTTAGCCTCAAACTTTCACTCAGTCTGTGCAACCACAACTCAGGACTTCTCTTCTTCAAATCAAATCACATCATGGTGCTTTGAACGTCTGTGACGAATAATAATCCATTGGGGGATTGTCTTCGTTCACTCGACGAGCAAGTTGCCGGCGCCCTCACGGGATTCTCAACAGTGGGGATGGGGAAAACAAAAACGCAAATGGCGTCTTCTGTCATCGAGCCGGCAAGCTGGGAGCAACAGTTCGCATTTGTTGCCACATCTGATGCAAATTAAATGCTCTAATGGCAGCGAGGTGCTCCATTTGAAACTGGTTGTTCGAGATATGTAGCTTTTTGATGCCTCGGGTCCAAAGTAAAAAAAAATTGTATTGGTGTCCGTCAGCCAGTGACCAATTACAAATTAATGGTCGGATGACGTCATGTGCTTAATCTTCATATTCGATATCCCGTGTCATGGAAGGAAGCACGAATCGAAAATGATCTTGTATAATAGAAACCTCATTCTGTTTGTGTGTCTTTCCGACGATTTTCTCTTGAACTACTCAACTTATGATCATAAAACCCATATTTGTTCACGAGCGCCAGTCAGAGTGACCACTATATTCGTTATGTGTGTGTGTCTGTCTGTCTGTCTGTCTGTCTGTCTGTCTGTCCCGAGCATAGCTCCGTGGGTTTTGATCCGATCCTGATAAAATTTGGGTGGGAGGGTTTATATCATGATCTAGTTGTGTTTTGCTGAGAATGGGAGTGCTGCGCCCATTATGGGCGGAGCCACGCCCAAAACACGTGTTTTTAGGGGGTAGCCGATTTCAAGTTACATCTTCTCCGAGGGGGTTTGTCGAATCTGGCAGGGTTTCGGTATTTGGTTAGCCCAATGGCACCTGCATAGCCCCACGGAGCTCGATTTTTTTTTCATTTTCGTCCCAAGGTCAAGGTCACAAACTTAGAAAGTGTCAAAAAAATCAATGAATTGGGCATCGAGCTTCTAGGGTTTTCAACTGTTTCGAATGAAAGTTGGTATGCAAGTAGTGCTCTTCGAGTACTACAACTTTCATCATTTACGTTTTTCCCGATTCCCGCCAGTTTGCCCGTGGCGTCCCCTCGAAGGTCAAAAAATGAATAAAAAAACCAATGTCAAAAACCAATGTCATCTTGCCAAAAGGTGACCACGTGTGACTTATTTAAGGTCACACTGAGGTGAACAGAGCTGCTATCCACCAGGAGCGACTCCTTGAGGAATATCTGCCTACGAGAGATTCCGATGAGAATCGTTCTACAGATTAACCATGAAAAAAATCCGTTTTTTCGTCATGACGTCATAGCGTCAAACTTTTGACAGATCTGGAAAGCACTTATCAAGCGCTTTCATACGAGGTATTACTCAATATGGTATCTAAGATTTTAAAATTTGACCTTGGGGTCAAAAAAAAAACTTTCGACCTCCAGCGCTAACCATGAAGGTCAAGGCCGATCGCCACCAAAAATTAATCAGCTGAGCGCCAGACCATGAACTATATTCCCATGAAGTTTGAAGACGACCGATCAAAATTACTCAAAAAATAAAGGTTTCGTCGACTCCCCTGATTTGCGACAAAGTGACCTTTACCTCTGACCTTGACCTTGAAAATTTTATGTGCTGAAAGGGACCTCTATAGGACTCTGATATGCGAAGTTACAAAAATTTTCAATGATAACTGTGCTCTGCAGAATTTTTTATACGTGATTACAGACAAACAAAAAAATAAATCAATAAAAATAAACATACAAGCTGACTCACATATCTTGCAAAAACTAGGTTTTGGCAAGATAAAAAGGCGAATCGTGTACATTGCTCGTGAACCATCGCCGTCTCCAGACTTGTTTACTTTTAATGTTGTTCTTAACTAATGAGAATGGGAACATTGTTAAGGAGGGGAAGAAAGGGGAGGGTGGGATAGGGAGGTTGAGACTTTTGAGAGGGGAGGGTTGAGGACTTGGGGTTTTGGGTGGGAGTTGAGGACTTTGTCATAGCTTGCATTACACTGATATTCCTGTTCGTATAATTTATTCCGTTTATGCACGAATAACTTGATATATAAAGATGTACAACTCAAGTTGAATTAGTCGACATCAACTTGAGCTGTCCTTTTTTGAACCAGCTGTCCTTTCTGCAATTTATTAATGTGGAGGCCAATCCATGTAAAACATAATACACTCACAACAGTCAACCTTTGGGTCGGTATACCGTGGGCATATGATGGTATGATGCAGTGAACCACAACAGCTCATTTTATATTAAATTTATTGAAAATATTTATCCAAAAAGCTGACAAAAGCCAACAACAAGAAGCCTATATCGACTGCATCAAAAAGTAAGTCTCTGTCATTTACAAAATACACTGTAACACAGCGGGTGTGTTTCCCCCTGCAATAAATAAGGTAGAAAAGTGTCCTGGTGGTGACTGGCTTGCTTGGGCCGAGCAGAAGGTGCCGATGGGCCGTGGAGACCCCGGCTCTCACTAATGCGCCGTTAATGTACGCAATTCTCTGCCGGCAAAGCCGCCAATCTCGTTTCGATTTTGCACGCCTCTGCGCTCGGAATCCGAGACAAAGCCGTCCCGCTTAGAGAACACGTGCGAGGTTGGGAAAAGAAGGGAGGGGGAGCCTCTCGTGCAGACAAGGCCCTTATTGTTGGAGACCTGTAAGGATCAGGGGGTACAAGGGGTGGGTGCAAAGTACAACCGAGGAGATGCTGCAACGGCCGAGGAAGCATCGAGAGCAATAATAAAAGTGCAACATCATTTTGAATCAAGAGAGAGAGAAAGCGGGGAATTTGCCCTCTCACCAGCTATGTAATAATAATCTGGTCGAAGTTCCATGGGGTTTACGATCAGTGTGAAACGAGTATACGAGATTCGGGGGACTTTGCAAGTGGGAGTGAAACCATTGTAAGGCAAAGTGATCTCACTTGAGCGACACAATCTCATTGACAGATATACTCCGGGGAGGGGAACAGACGAGGCGCGGACGAGCGATGCAGGAATCCTAATAGCGGGCTTAGCGCGCGCCCGCCCAGCTCGAGTGCGGGCCGTGAGGACCCTCGAGCCAGCCGCGCCTGTGGACTTGAATGATCCCGCGGTAGCTTTGAAGCGGATGGCGATGCAAAAGCCCCCTCGGGATTACACCTTGGTTCACTGGAATTTTCAAAAAAAAAAACAAAAAAAAAACACCCCAAACTTAAATAAACAGACGCCCGAGCATTTTTTACTTTAACCAATTTAATCACCAGTGAAATTTATTTTTCTTTTTCTTTTCAATCGAAATCTTTTTTTGTTTTTTTAAAGGAACGACGTTGGCAGAGTTGTTCTTTTAACATTTCTGTCTTGAGATGGGTATTCAAGCACTTTTTATTTCGTTTTCCCGAAAAGACTGATCATGCAGGGTGCGCGCGTTCAGTAACTTCTTTCTTCCAATCAGGATCCGCACGATCTGTGATGGCTGTCTGTGACTGCAACTTTCTCTGCTCTTGATTGGAGGAAAATTTCCAGCACCTCCAGAGAATCCATTCATTTTGTAAATGCAGTGGGAATGAGCCAAAGATTTGATACATGATGGATGGATTTGTACATGTATGGAAACTTCAACAAAAGGGGTCTTGCCAGGCCCGCAACTTTGAAATCGCACGTGATCCCTATAAACCAATCGCACGTGATCCGTATAAACCAATCGCACGTGATCCTGATAAAACTATTAGCGACAGCCATGTGGTCACGCTGTTCGTTTAACGGATGCATATGACGGCATAAAAGCAACATCTCCGTTTTTGTTCATGTAATCACCATAGACATATCTGAACTAGAAATATAAATTAGGATTTCATTTTCCTATCTCTATTCCATCTGTGCCAAGTCAGCATTGGTACTTCGCGCCTTGGTCGTGATTGAAGGGGTAGGGGGTCGAAAAAGGGATCAAAACCATTTATTATTCCGTTCCTGGCTCTTTTGCATGCTCTTCCACTCAGATGAAGTCTGTGAAGGAAGAATTGTGAAGAAACTCGCCGAAAGCGCCTCCTGCAGCGCAGAGTTCAGCCACGGCGGGTGCACCGGTCCAAAGAACTTCATCTCCACCGTGGGGGGCAAAGGACAACGAAGTACGTGGGCCGGGGCTCGGTGAACCCGAGCCCGAGTAGGTGGGAGAGGAGGGCGCCCAAGGCCCCACGAGCGACGAAGCCCCAGGTGCGCTCCCCGCGGGGCCCCCTGTAGGACCACTGTGGTGCAGGTCCGCCAAACGCAGCGTCTCGCTTAGGACCCAAATGTAATTGTAGGCAAAGCGCAACGTTTCGATCTTGGTGAGCTTGGCGTCGTCGGGCAGGGTTGGAAGCACGGTGCGCAGCTCGTCCAGCGCGTCGTTCAGCATATGCATCCGACTGCGCTCGCGGTCGTTCGCTTTCATGCGCCTCGTCTGCTTGAGCCGCACCAGCTGCTCGTCCGAGCGGATTCCCCCGAGAGCGCCGGCGGTCCTCCCGGGCCGCCCGCCCCCCTTGCACCTCCTGGCCCTCGAGCACACCGGGCTACCCGCGAGAGATCCGTTAGGTATCGAGCTGGTAGAGTCGTCGTTAAGGGCTTCGGAGTAGGGGCTCAGAGGTGGCGGACTGGCGACAATACTCTCGTCGTCAGACGTGCACACTCCACTCTCTGCCTCGCTATGGAAGCGAGTCTCGCTGCTGGGGCTCATGCTGGAGGGAAGGGAGAAAATGAGAGAGGGAGGAAGCGTCACATGATTCTGAAGTCAATGGTAGATCGCCACACTCGAAAGGAGATAGCGAATCAAAGTGGCAGGGTGATCATCAATGTCGTGTGTGCATGCTGAAAAGTAACATATTCCCTGCATATCGATATTAACGGCACAGATCGATCAATATTAACGGAAAGTATAATTAGCCATAATCATCTGAATCGGATGAAGATTATCGAATAAAAATCCCAAATCTGCGCATTAGCAGGTAGATCTTCCAACATGTTGCACCTGGAGCACGATGATGGCAAAATGAAGCGATTGATACCACATTAGGTACGTTTGTACCAGACGTTCGATCTATCGTGCTCACCATTTTGTTATTTGTAATAATTTCGCTAATATGACGTCGTTTCTGGAGCATTAAAAACGGACCTTCCATACGTAGACAAATAAATTGGGAGAATGATGCTGCAAGTGCTATTTATTTAATTTTTTACCGTGCCCCTGAGCCCAGCGTACCTGGTGTGGCGCCGATGGCACGGGTGGTGGAATCGGATTAAAGTGAAAAGCGCGCAGCGCGAGCAAGTCTCGTGACGCGCACGCGACCTCAGTCGCTATATATGCTTGGAGTGGGACAGGGGAGGGAGGATATATGTCGAGATATAGGGCGGTGGGAGATGTTGGCGAGGGGAGGGTTGCGGGCTGAAGTTTGATTGCAATTGTGTTTGTGGCTTCGGTGGTAGCGATAATCGTGGGGTGGAAGAGGAGGGGTGAGTGGGGTTGAAAGGTGGGGAGCTTCTTTGGGGAGGGTATGGGTGCTTGGGAGTATACACGTGCGAGTGTTGTGTGTTCGGAAAATGATGGGGAGCGTCAAGCAGGGGGGTGTACGATATGTAGGGGGTCATGCCCCATCCTCCTGCCTTTCATCACCTCACGTGCCCCCAGCCCGAATCTTCTCCTCACTCATTGCCATTCGCATGACGGTATAACCCCTTCCCCCCTCCGTCCCTCTTTCTCTCCTGTCGCACGACCATCCCTCCCGAGCCCCTCGGCGTGCGTGCGCTGCGGGTGGCGCGCGGCTCTAATTAATGGCGCGCGGGCCACGCGAGTGAGGCGCGCGCTTCACAGCCCATTAGGCCCGGCGTGGGGCGCTCTGTAGGGGCGTGGCTCGCGGAAGATGCCATAAAGGAGTGGCGTCCTGAGGGGGCGGGACCGATGTAGGGCGTGTTGGGGTGGAGCACGCCAGAACGCTCACCCACACCTTTTTCAAACAAATTCTTCAAATTCACTTTTTATTGTTTCGATTTCCTTACTTTATTTAGCCCTTCATTGAGAATCGCGACAACTCTGGTTTCGTAGGATTTTAGTTGAACCTGTTTCATTTTGCACTTTGGCTTGACATTTTTCCACAGCAAATTTATGGTTTTGTGTCACTTTTATGTGCTTTGGTTACAACTTATTCCGACACACACACACACACACTCACACACACGTAGTTTCTTTCACTTAGCTCCTTTTTCAAACTGTTATCGTGTTTAAACATCTCGTCACTTAGGAAACGGAGGCAGCTAGGCGCTCCAGGCGTGGAGCTCAATCGACAGTCATCACAAACAAAAAGAGTTCGTGCTCTGTTCTGGAATAAACGATTTGGGATAAAAAATTGCGCAAAGATAAGGTTTCGGAAGGAGATTTACGGAGGCGATGGACGGATAAGATGCGTCGATAACGCAGAGCGCACACGGGAGCCGGGGGTGGTGGCGCGTCGCGATCGCCTTCCATCACGACGGCTTGGTGACTCACATGGAACCCGGGAAGAAGGGGTTTTAAGGCTTGGGGGAGTTGGGGATCCTCGCTAAGTGGCGGAGCTCGGGACCAGAGACCAAACGACGTTCGAATCTGAGCGTGTGCTTTGCCCTGGATAACGGCCGTCCACCACACCCCGTCCCCTGCAGCCCCGCCCCACCTCAGCCGTTCGGCTTTTGTCACGACCCACGGGTCGCCCAAGCCCTGGCCACGACCTTCGGCCCAAGAAAAGGCGACTCTAAATCAGATCCCCCTGTGGCCTGTACTCTGCACTGCCATTCCAAGAACTCGCCTTGGATTGACGCATCTGTGCGATAGCATGCGTATGCTCTTGATGGGATATAATGCACATGCAAACAAACTCGCCGCTATATAACGGGACACGTACGTACACACTCGTGTGTAATATCACACAAACGTATAAGCACATGCACACACGTTCGTACAAGCATGTCGTCAAGAACGCACAAAGAAAAACGGTCCCGCAATCACATTCAGACAAACAAACAAATAAATAAATGACAGAAACCGTCCGTACGCACACACAGGTAAAATCACTAACGAACACGTATATACGAGCAAATGCACTCTTGTATATCGTAAAAAAAAAAGAAGAGACTTCAACATGTATAGATTTTGTAAGCGTGTATAAAAGATGCCGATAAAGGCAGAAAGGTTTTCATGTCGATGTCGGAATATCCATTGGCTGTGAGTTTCTCCGTGAGTTTGAAAGAAAGTTTTCAAAGTTAACAACACACACCCGCAGTGCCACAAGGCTGATGTGCGATGCTCACCGAGTTTGTATTTTGGACATCTAGACATTGATCTCATGATGGAGCGTGTACACCAATCAGAGGCTGTATTGGAAGGACAAAGACCTGAAAATTATAGCGATGTACTTTTGAATTGAAGATGCGAAACGATGGACAAATGGACACAGGCGCGCTGTTTATGGCAATACGTACACCCATGGGTTCCAATGGGAAGACCCAATAGACTCAACTGATCGGTTCAGTGTTGGGTTCGCATTGTCATATATCAAGACTGACTCTCCTGCACTGGACATAAAAAATTATTTACATTTGATAGATATTTTATATATATTCTCATCGATATTAACTATATTGTACCCATATATAAAGCATGAGTAGTAATTACTCAATGAAACGGAAGACCACGAAGGAACTCAAAGAAGTAAAGAACGAAGATTGAGTCATCAGGAGGAACCTGGATAGGATTCGGGTTTTAACCGCTACTCCACAACCCTCAAACTCATCCAGGCACAGCAAGTGAGCCTGACAGAAAAATGACTGCAAGAATTCACTTCTCTTAGGAAAGATAGATAACGAAAGTGAGGAATAGAGAGTAAAAGAGATGAAGGAGAAGAAAAAGCAAGAATTAGAATGAATAAAGAGAATTGTGAAGACAAAAAAATGAGAAAAATGTGAAAGGAACAAAGATGTCGGGAAGAACCCAGAAAGATAGATTTCAGCAGTTACTCCGCAGACTCAAACACAGCAACAGGTACAAGCTACCACATAAATCCGTTATTAGTAGTGCTTGGGGTGCTCTGAACAACTTACAAATTGCTGCCCAAATCAGCTCCAGTCAAATTTAAGGCCTGGTCAACTGGTTCGTGAAAGACTTGGCTGACCTCACGACGAGGAAGGATATTGAAAAAGGGGTGTGGGGGGGGTATTGAAGAAGTAGTGTACATTTGTTTATGGATGTACATTATATAGTTTAAAATGTTTCCACAAGGTACAGTATTATAATGAAGTACTTTTTACGATGGTCAGAAAGCGCGTGCTTAATAGCAGAGTTCTCCTGCCATGAAGGAGCGATGGTGCACACAAAACATCCCATGTGTGCCACACACGGCCTCACGTGCCACCCGGGCCCGTGGGACACGAAGCCATTCACGTTCACAGCGGCCTTACAATGGACGAGAGAACATAAGTGATTGTGAAACATTGTGTGGCGGATCACAAGGACTGGCTCTTATGACAGCGGAGTCGACCCATGTTGTGACGCTACAGAGTTCAAGTTGAAAACTCAAAACGCCCAGCCATTCCAAGCTTGCACGGTCAGCATTCCACGTTTAAATGTCGCTCACCCGGTCATCCAATGTTTAAATCATGGCGACAATAATGCTCGCGTGGCATTCCATTACAACATATACGGGATGGTTATACTGTAATAGGTGCTTGGCTTTGAGATTAAAAAAAAAAAAAAAAAACATTCCAAATACATTTGAAAGAAAGTTCCGAATAGAGTTTTGACCAATTTTCGAACTTGTTGGAATGTTGTCGTACAGATAAATAATGCAGGCAAGGTGCATTATGGACTATTAACCGCAATGTATCAGAATGTTTGCTTATGGCTGAACACTCGGCATGAAGTGTGAAAGGCTTGCGCAGGAGGTGAAGTTCCAATTTGCTCAAATGGTTTGTATATCGATGGTGAAGGCTCGCGTATATTTTGTCCGCATGCGGCATTATTTCGAGGCATGGACGCGTGTGTGCACAATGTCACTGGACACCAAATGGAACTGATTGTGCAAAACTTGTTTTTATTCCGTTTTTTTTCTCCAAATTGCAAATGGCGCCACACGTTACAATGCGCCCTGCGCGTCACAATGCTCCGCACGCGTCACAATGCGCCGCATGCGTGCACAAACCGGCCATTACCATCTGCAGCCCAGACTGTCGTGGCGACGCATAATTGCGTTCTAATTAGACTTGTAGCGGCGGCTTTATCCTATGGGGCGATGCAGACAGAGTCCTCGTGAAGTTTAACGCGAGACGGAAACTTTCACGCGAATCCAAATTTTCTGGATCCTCGACTTAAACTTCGGGAAAGCGCTTTCGAGTTATAAGGTCAGACATTTGAAGGGTTTTTCTGGATTATAGTGATCGAACCAAACAGTAGGGGTGATTTATGTATCAGGAGAGAGCACGTCCGTTCGGTTCGGTTTGTTTCGCCTTTTGCCAAGTTGATGACATGAGATGTTATGACGCAATACCCTTTTTTCAGCACGAGACCAGGATGACACACGTGATGACCTTCAAAGACTTTGGCAGTTCAAGCCCGCAGGAACAAACTTTCAAAACACGGGCAAACGAAGCTACGTTTGTGGAATCCTGATGAAAAGAAAAATCTCCTGAATGCCGTTTGATTGTGATTCCATGAGCATTGTGACTTGTTTGACAGTTGCATTCAGAATATATAACCTTAAAACCTCCATTATAAATATATTTTTGATTTGACGTACCGCACTCTTTACAAAGCGTTGGTGCTGCCGAAGCAGTTTCTTGGCAAGGGTTAAACAAGGTGGTTTGCCATCGCCTTCCCAACATTGTCTGTGCTCTATCCTTTTAAATACTGAACATCAAGCAAGGATACAGCATGTACTATTTTATAGTCTTTGGTATGTATCATTCAGGTGGGGTTTGAACCAATGACCTCCCAGACTCATAACAGCTATGCTACATAATGCAAGTCAGAAATAACTTTTTTTTTTTTAAAATGAAAAAAACTTGTTGGAATGGAATCCCCAAAAATCAACCAAAGAAGGTAGGAAGGAATGACAATTAATGGCATGGGATGACATCTTTTGACATTTTTGTCATTATCGGTGGCAATTGAAATAATTGCATGAAGATGTCTATGTTAGAGGTTGTTGTAGATTTGTAGTGTGGGTTGGTGTAATTGTGTATTTTATTTGTTGTGGGATCGAGATGGAAAAATGTGAAAAGATGTTGTGATGGCAATCCAGAAAAGGTTTGTGGTATTATTCCTTTCTTGTCATTCCTTCTGACATTGTTTGGAAGTTTTTTGGAGATTCCATCCTGACATGTTTTTTCATTTTTATAAAATGTTTTTTTCTGACTTTTTTAACTGTCCCTCAACGATACATCTCAAACGAGTCCCTTCGCTAGTTCCCTGAATATCTCATCCCTTCTGTTTCCACTCAGACATTCTGCCACCCTGTTGTCCTTCACTTTTGGAGTCAATTCAAGCACTGAAACAAGCACTCCACTGAAATGGTTGATAAGGAATGCACTTGGCAAGCAATAGCAATTAATCCGTGGGAGTTTCTTGGCAAAGGTTATACTGGGTGGTTTGCCATTGCCTTCCTGGCATTGTTTGTCCATACTGAACATCAAGCAAGGAAGCAGCACGGACCACTTAAAAAGTCTTTGGTTTGTCTGACGGGGTTTAAACCAATGACCTCCCAGATTCAGAGCGGGAGAATTACATGGCAACTCCAAACACTTGAACTAGTACTTGGTTGTCTATCTCTGCCTTTGTTGGAAAAAGTGAAAGAAAAACGAATATGTTGTTGTTCGTCTTTCGGCTGCTCCCATTAGGGGTCGCCACAGCGGATCATCCGTTATGATCCGCATACTGATTTGGCACAGGTTTTACGCCGGATGCCCTTCCTGACGCAACCCTGGTCGCCTCTTACGACACAGGGATAAGGATTGGGTTTCGCCATGATTCCAGGCTGCCCTATACCCTCTCATTGCGCGGCCCAGTGCAGAGCTCCCGTCTTCAAGCGATCCTCCAACCCAAGCCTCCGAGTAGCCGGATTACAGGCGCACGCCACTACGCCCGGTATGAAAGAAAAACGAATATATATATATATATATATATATATATATATATATATATATATATATATATATATATATATATATATATATATATATATATATATATATATATATATATATATATATATATATATATATATATATATATATATATATATATATATATATATATATATATATATATATATATATATATATATATCTTCTTCTTTCGGCTGCTCCCGTTAGGGGTCGCCACAGCGGATCATCCGTATGATCCGCATAGTGATTTGGCACATGTTTTATGCCGGATGCCCTTCCTGACACAACCCTGGTCACCTCTTACGACACAGGGATATGGTACACCTATTTTAACTGGGGTATACACCGGCCCAGTACACTGGTACTCATTTCGCCGACCTCGGAAGGATGACAGGCTGAGTCAACCCCCTGGTGTATTAATTCAGTTGCCCAACGGGGCTTGAACTCAGGACCTTTTGGATCCCAAGCTGCTGCCCTAACCACTGCACCAACACACCAGGATATACATACATACATACATACATACATACATACATACATACATACATACATACATACATACATACATACATACATATTGTTGCAGATTCGCGCCCGCCGGCGTGCGAACGGCCACGTAACTCGAATCGCGGCACGTCGCCCACCGGACGGACAATCCAGTCGTGACCCTCTCGGACTAACGCTGGGAACTAGTCACGGGTGGACCTTTCGGTCTCACCACGATCGTGCCAATCGGCCCCCGCGTGGGATAAGGTTGCTCGCCAAATTCGACCTACCGAAGTACCCACACGGAGGGTAGACCGGGCGATCGCACCTCGCCGCAGGGCGACTTCGGACACGGGCCACTTTAAGCGACCCGTTCCGTACTATCGGGATAACCGAGCGGTGTTATTCGTCGGCCTCGACGGTTTGATTAATTATCGGGCGTTTTAGCCCACGACCAACCCTTTACGTGAAGCAAGATGGAGATTCAATGAAAGAAAAGACGAAGCGAAGCGGGAAAACAGTTCAACATAACTCACATTTATTTCGCGATGAACGGGAAGCACACATATACAATTACACCAAAAGCACATGTAAAAGGAGAAGAAACACAATATTACACAAAAAGCAAATATAAAAGAAGAAGACAATGCAGAGCTATCCGACTACCGAGCACACGGCAACACTTATACAATTTTACTTCACAGACGGCGCCGACAACACATATTCCCAAAGCAAAAGAAAAGAACCACCCTCCAGGATGAGGCGGGCCTGGGGCCGAGACCGTGTCGGGCCTACCGTCTGATGATGAGACGCAGAGCGGCGGTGGCGCCTCAACTCCGCGGGCCTCGCGGACAGTGTCTGGTAGGAGGTGGGAAAGGGGCCCCCTTGTCGCACTATCTCAGCGCGGGGGGAAACAGGAGGGGGTTGTTGATGCTCGGGGGGGAGGAGGATATCACCCTGTCTCGGGTCCCGCGACGAGCGTCTCCTCCTCGACCTCGGTTGCGTTGCTGGCCTCTCCCTCTGCAGCTCCTGGCACCGACGCGAGCATCCCCTCGTCCGCCTTCGCCGCCGCCACCTCTCCACAGCTCCGTCTAATCGCCCTCTCCGTCTCCTCTCTTGGCTCGTCCCAACTCTTCACTCTTGACTTCTCCCCTCCGAACTCACAACTGCCAACTGAACTGAACTGACTGACGAACGCAGCCGTTTATATAAGCCCCGTGGCTTCGCTCCTTCACCTTTGACCCTCTGCCTCCGACCCTTCACCTCTCTAACTGGCTCCCCATTGGACCGAGGAAAAGTGGGCGTGAATGCTTTTTGATCCATGAAATTGCATATAGCGTCCTCACTCCAACGCCCTGGAGGCGGGGTCAATTCGCCCCAGCTCGCCGATAGGACGGAACAGAAGTGGGCGTGAGTCGTTTTTGATCCGTTTTTCTCGGAAAGTCTGTGATGTTTCTGAACACGCTGCTCGGTGCGCGCCCTACACGAGTCCAGTATCGGTGCCCACAAGTGGCGCGAGAATGGTGGGGATGCGATGGTGGCGAGTTGTGACGGTAAAGGTCGTGGCTGTTGTTGTGAAGCGGCATTGTGGTTGGTGGTTGTTGTTGTGAAGCGGCATTGTGGTTGGTGGTTGTTGTTGTGAAGCGGCGTTGTGACGTGGTTGGTGGTGGTAGTAATGGCGGCTGGTCCAAAATAAAGATAGTAAAAGAAAAACGGCTATCCTGAAGAGTCGCAGTCCGACTGAATGACATTTATTCCCTCGAAACAACGGGTTTGGGCCTAACTACACATATACTTACAGAGATATCTCACCTAAGGGACCTGAATGGTGGTTTGCGAATTTGGTCAACCACAACAATATATATCCTTCAGAAAGTGTTCTCACCCCTTGACTTTTGTCACATTTTGTTGCGTTACAGCCTGAATTTCAAATTGATTAAATTTAAATTGTGACCAAGAAACAGAAAATACCCCACAATGACAAAGTGAAAACATGTTTTTGAAATGTTTACAAATTGATTAAAGATGAAAAGCTGAAATGTCGTGAGTTAATACTTTGTAGAAGCTCCTTTGGCAGCAATTACAGCTTTGAGTCTTCTTGGATATGTCTGTATCACCTTTGTACATCTGGATTTGGGGATTTTCTCCCATTCTTCCTTGCAGATTTGCTCAAGCTTTGTCAAGTTGGATTGGGAGTGTCAGCGAACAGCAATCTTCAAGTTTTTCCACAGATTCCACACCCCACAAATCCTTGCTTTCTTCTGCTGTACATATTGCCTGTAATAAAACCTTCCATTATTTCCACACATACTTTTCCTCACCCTCATAAATAAATTGCTTATGTTATAAATGTACCCAGCTCATCCTGTCTTTTCCTTCTTTGGTCTTGCATGGTCCATACATTAGTTTTGCTGGGAAGTTCTGTCCCACTAATTTGCTCTCGTTAGCCAGCACACACTCACTGTATCGCTGTATGACGACCTGCCGGTACGCAGAGTCATCTGTGCCCGGTGGCCTCAGGACTGGCCGTTCGGGACCCAGGTGCTTCCCCTCGTGGCGAGCCTCAAACCCCATGTCCGTAACAATATGTAATTTTAAAATATAGAGCGTGGATTACCTTGTCTTAATAGTGCACCGAATGAGAGGATTTTTTGGTGCCTTGTGTGATGCCAAGCTACCTTTGTAGTCTCAAAACGGTGGCACTAACAGAGAGGCAACAACAGAGGTTTCAGGTATGAGAGAATAACTAGGTCAGGAGGATTGTGGAAGTGAAGAGAGTGGATAAAAGGAGGATGGATGAACTGACACAGGAGATTGGTGTACAGATGAGCTTGACAGGGAGATTGGTTAAGAAAAAAACAAAAAGCTGGCTGAAATGGGCTGGTCACATGGTGCGGATGGGGAAGAGAGAATGGCAAAGAGAGCGGATAGGTTGAAGGAGCAAGGTAGGAAGAAACGAGGTGGACTTTGGTTGAGATGGGAAGACTGTGTGAGGAGAGATATCAGTAAAGTGGGGGTGGTTGAAGAGTGGAGAGAGTTGGCTGAGGACAAGGCAAAGCAGAAGCTTGGTACTGTTAGACCTCACCACTTACAAGGGAAGAGAAGGAAGACAAAGAATAACAAGAGTGCAAGTGAGCACAATATACACTCGAACAAGAAGGTATATACAGAATTGTGCTACTACATGGAAAACAGCATCCTGGTTGCCATGGCAACCACTTAAGATGACGAACGTATGTCGCGACACACCGTCTCCACAGTCTGTACCTATGTACCAAATATGAAACGTGAAAGTTGAAAACTTTGGGAGTTAGAGTGCGGACAGGAACGGACGGACGACCGGTATCACATAATATATATATATATATATATATATATATATATATATATATATATATATATATATATATATATATATATATATATATATATATATACATACATCGGGCGTATAAAATGGCGTATAAAAATGATATATATATCGGGCGTATAAAAACAAGAAATCACCTTATTTGTTCAATCCATCTTTGCTTAACACTTGGTCCCTTTGGGAAAATGAGAAAAGCTGCAGGTATGACTCTCCGATTGGCGATTACAATCTGGAACTAAACACTGTACCATCTTCACAAATCTACAGCGGCCATATTATACGAGTGTTAAACGAGGATCTGCGTTGTTATGCCAATGTAATGTCATTGCTCTTTTGTGTTGTGTTTTTGTTTTGTTTTTAAACCATTAAATAAAAAAATTGTTATGGTACAGGTGCAATACCCAAGAAGAAAAAGTCGCTTCCCTCCGTTAGAATCATTGTAATTGCTTCAGCCATTATTGTGCTTGGCAGGATGACATTTATCAACAATTCTGTGGATGAACAAATCAGCGATTTTTTTTTTTTATTTTTTTTTTATTTTTTTTTTTGAAAGGATCTATTGATCTGGTACTTTAGCAATGTATTCTGGCAACTTTTTCATTCTTAATATCTATGAAAATGTTCGAGAATAAAAAGGTTTGCTTTTAAATGCTTCTGACTTCACTCTACAGTTGTATTTAAACGTATCATTTTGTACACATTCGAATGGGTGGCCAATTTTTGCCCATGCAATCCCTACATGATACAGTGTGTTCCAAAAGTAGTGTAATTATCTGTCTTGTCTGTAGGCTCACTGTGTGTGAACAATTTAATTTCCATTTGTAAAATACAGTTCATCAATTGCAACACGTTCTTGATCTGTCTATTTATTCATGGTAAGTCTCCAGGATTAGAGCATCAATCTGGAAAAAATAAAAAATAAAAATCACATTGTTTGGCATCAGCATATACAAAACATTCAAAATCAAAATCACTACATTACTTTTGGGACACCCTGTATACATTTGCCAACTTGATGCCATAAAGTATATTATACTATATAAATAGTAATATATATATATATATATATGATTATATGAAGATAATGTATGTATATGCCACCAAAATAGCACCCCCTAGTGGTGTGTGTGCTCGTTCAGAAGTGGATAGAAAAACTGAAGCTTAAATTAAATAATTGTAAAGATATATATGTGCACATGAAATAATTTAATTTGAAGCTAATTATTTTATGCAACGATCCCAGAACAGGAATATATGAGCTGTTTGAGGAGAACAGTACTTAAGTGCCCATAGTAAGTGGGCCCTTCAGCTTGTTATTATAATAAACCACAAAAAAGAAACAAAAAGTAATTTCCGTTTTTCTTTTTAACACCCTGGTGATGTCCCTGAGCCTGAAACACTTTTCTCATCCCCACTCATCCCTCTATCCCCCAATTAAATTAAGTTGTTAGCTTGACGGATTTATTTAATCTGGTGTTGGTGTCGCGCAAGCATGATGGGCTCAATGACCTCCTGCATTAAATTTACTTCTAATTCCGAGTTGTACACAAGCAAATGTATGTAACTCACATTTGATTTGCATGAATCGGGGATATTTGAAAGGGGAAAAAATCAACGCATTTTTTTTCTTTTCTTGTCATTTCACACAAAACAGTGTGTCCCTTTAGATGACGTTTTAAATGAAACAATTGCGCAAAACCTTCATCTTTTGCAATGACAAACAAAATTAAAATCCACGTACACCTTCATGGAGAACTGTCTTTCCACAATCGGAAAACTTTCAGGAGTCAAAACGATTCATATTGCGTCCAATGTACACCAAACTCGAACAATGAACAAGTGAGAACATGTGCATGAAATGCAGTGATGAATATTAAATATTATGTAATGCCCCCATTAAAAGCATAAGTTTTAATAATGATGTTCAACACAAAAGTTGAGTGTTAAATCTAATTAAATGATAGGCAAAAGTATTGCACGTATATAGTTTTGTGTAAAAGCTGGTACACGATTGCTATAAATAACATAAATAATTGCAAATAAGTATTATAATATATAATGTATAGGGTTTGTGTGTCGAGAGGATCGTGCAATTTTAGCTTGGGATTGTGAAAAAGAAAAATCGCACTTTCATGATAAATATACAATAAATACATGTAACACTTAATAATGGAGAAACAGAATGCTTTGGTTCAATGGTATATAATGTTGTCAGATGTGCAGTAGATATAGCAAAGGAATATGAAATATTGTGGGTCTTGCAGCCTTTACTTGGGTGATTATCGATGATTCATGCAAATCCTTTTGTTGTTTTGAGTTAAATTCGCATTGCTTGGCAGAAAATTTCCACAAGATCGAACTGAAATGCACTTCGCTTGTGCATCAACCCTGTACGGAATGACTCCCCACACACACACACACACACACGCACACATCTTTCTTTGGGCAAGCCGGGGTGGATTTGCATGGCAGGTGCAAGCTGAAACCGCTCCCACCCCCTCCCTGGCTCCATGCCGGCTCACTGCCCCCTTAAAGCATATTTAATACGAGATAAATTGGGAGTCGCCGAGAGGGGTGCTGATGGAGGCAGGGGGCGAGGACTTGGGAGAAGGGGAGACGGGGGTGCCCATGTCTCGGCTGCATTAGCGTCTTAGAATTGCGTTTTAAATGGACCATCATCGAACAGCACGTTAATCAGATCAACTCGGCTAGACAGCATGGGCGGGGGGGGGCGGAGGGGCGTAGGGGTTGTGGGTGAGGAGGGCTGGTGGAGGCGGAGATCGAGCGGGGCGGTTCGGGCGGGAGGGGGTGTTGTGGTGGAATAAAGAGAGGAAAAGCAAAACGATTCGGGTCCACGAGACTGAGTAGTAGATCACAATTGTCTGCAGCTAGTGCCAAAACATGCAACATATTGGTGCCAACCATAAGAGTGCTTACCCAGACGGATACAACGTTATAGTTGATAGAATCATCCTAAATACATGGAAACAAACTATAAAAGAATATAAACAGAGTTCAACAGAGTCGTGAGAACAAAAAAAATAAAGAATGTGAATGGAGAGAGACACACACACAGAGGCACAGCAACAAAAGAATGATGAAAAATAAGAGTACAACAGGGTATAACAATATGTTGTGTATATATATAAATTAAAAAATATATAGACAGAGAGAAAAAACAGCCTTTTTACAGCCATTGTTCCCCGCTGAGCAGGGGTTAGCTTTTTGCAGGCTCCATGCAATCATGGTTCCCTTCTTGAGGCAATGTTTTTTTTTTAATGGCTGGATGCCCTTCCTGACGCCAACCCTGGTCGCCTCTTACGACACACAGGGATATGGTACACCTATTCTAACCGGGCATACACCGGGATCAGTACACTGGTACTCATTTTGTCGAACTGGAAGGATGACAGGCTGAATCAACCCCCTGGTGTTAATTCAGTGGAAACGGGGCTCGAACTCAGGACCCTAGGATCCCAAGCCAACTAAGCCAACACCAGGCTACATATAGACAGAGAGAGTATAACAAAAATATAAACAAACAGAGAAAGTATAACAGGATATCACAAAATTATATAACCAGAGAGAGTATAACGGTAAAACTAGAGGGGGAGCACTCACTCGGTCGAGTGCAAAACCTCTGCCACCAATACTGCTAGGTCACTCAAGTGAACCTGATATCCTAAACATTCAATTTGACGTCAACAGTGCTCACAGAGTTATAGTTTGCAACTTTTACTTTTAACTTTTACATACTCAATTCATTCGTCATAACTAGATTCCTTGAGACAGAAATTGATTTTACATGGGTATATCCACCTGAAGTTCCAAAATCAGCCGCAATTATAATTTTGGCATGTTTTTTTGTTGGAAATCACTTATAACATGTAGAAATGCAAAAAAAAATCGAAATTTTGTTGAAAAAAAATTTTGCAAAATATTTTTTTTCTCCAACAATTTTTTTTTGGGGGGGTGGGGGGTTGGAAATCACTTAAACATGTAGAAATGCAAAAAAAAAAAATTCAAATATTTTTTCAAATTGGCCGCCATCGTGGCCATATTGGATTTTGGACCAAGTCCAAAATCTCATGGCATGATCCTTAGACCAGACCTAACCCCCCACCAAGTTTTGTCGAAATCCATCTAGGAGTTTTTCCGTAATACTGTTCACAAACAAACAAACAGAAAGGGGTGAAAACAGTAACCTCCATCCATCTTCGATGGCGGAGGTTAACAAGAATGTATATAAACAGAGAAAGTATAATAGGGTATAGCAAGAATGTATATAACCAGAAAGAGTATAACAGGGCATAACAACTATGTATATAAACAGAGAAAGTATAATAGGGTATAACAAGAATGTACTGTATATAACCAGAGAGAGTACTCAGAGGACACGAGATAGAGCGCATGTCTCAGCCACACAATGCCTGATCCACAAGAACGTATCAGGCCCAATACATTTTTGAGATATCATGCTATCCTATTGTTTTTAGCCCTATCTCTCAATGGTGAAGAATCGCTTAAAAATAAATAAATTAATCTTGTCAAAATCGAATCAATTCTTCTTTATCAAACTGACCACCGAAACAAACACCCAACCTGTCCAACAGGTTTCATCCAAATGTGTCCACAAACTTTTGAGATGGCATGCTATATTATATACTGGTTTAGCCTGATCTCTCAATGGTCAAGAATCACTGAAAAAATTTAAATATCGGATCCGGATTTGGATCTTCACCAAAATTGAATCAATTCTTCCTTGTCACACACCCAACGTGTCCACCAAGTTTCATTCGAATCCGCCCACAACTTTTTGAGATATCATGCAATATATCGTTTTTGGCCCCATCTCTCAATGGTGAAGAATCACTTAAAAACAATTCTCGTCGCCGGATCCGGATCTTCACCAAAATCTAATCAGTTAGTCTTTGTCACACACCCAACCTGCCCATCAAATTTTGTCTGGATCCGTCCACAACTTTTTAATTTATCCTGCACACAGACTGGTGAAAACAACCTCCTTCCAACTTTGGTGGTGAAGGTAATAACAGGTATAATTAAAATTGGTAAACCAGTAATCCCGGGCTTCAAGGCGTGCCTCCATTTTAACAAATTTCAACACTATCACCCTGTCACATGATGTGGGTTTTCCGTGTTAGAAAGTTAGTTCAAGTCTGCAATGGGGTCCAGCTACGGGGTCCCTCATGTTATATCAATGAAGGATTGAAAAGCCCATAGCAATACATGATAAAGAAAGAAACTTCACATTGGACAAATCGAGGCTGGACAAATTTTCAAGTCCCAAAAAAAGTCCAATAACTTCACATTTGCATATTAATGTAAATGGCGAACTTGTAGAATGTTAAATATCTTCCAGAATGTGTAGTCACTATATGTCTATCTTCTTTATTTTTCATTTTACGACATGTCAAAAATGGGTGATTTTAAACTTTGGGGGGCTCTGGGGCCTCACTGGGGTAAAATACAGACATAGTGTAAACATATTTGGAGTCCCCTCTTCAAGGCCTATCAGAATCTGTCATTAAATTTTTTTCAACTCTCATTTGCATATTTGGCATATTTAATGAGGTGAATCGGCATCATTTTAATCATATAAATTATGCAACGATTTCGACGAAATTAACAACTTAACATTCCAATGGAACCTCGCAAATGTGTGCAAAAGTTTGAGGCTGTCGTATTATCCCTTCTGGAGAAGAAGATGTTTTTAGGTTTTGGAGAAAATCCAATATGGCCGCCATACCACGTGACCTACGTCATCAAAATTTTCAAAGTATAAACTTCAGGTGGAGAGTTATTAAATGGATAACATTCATTGAATTTCATCCAACCATTGTTTTCATTTAATGACATTTCAAAAATGGGTGATTTTAAACTTTGGGGGGCTCTGGGGCGTCACTGGGGTAAAATACAGACATAATGTAAACATATTTGGAGTCCCCTCTTTAAGGCCTATCTAAATCTGTCATTCGATTTTTTTCAACTCTCATTTGCTTATTTTGCATATTTAATGAGGCGAATCAGCATAATTTTAATCATATAAATTTAGTGACAATTTTGACCAAATTAACAACTTAATATTCACATGGAACTTCGCAAATGTGTGCAAAAGCTTGAGGCTGTTGGGTTATGGGTTCTGGAGAAGAAGATGTTTTTAGGTTTTAGAGAAAATCCAATATGGCCGCCATACCACGTGACCTACGTCATCAAAATTTTCAAAGTATAAACTTCAGGTGGAGAGTTATTAAATGGATAACATTCATTGAATTTCATCCAACCATTGTTTTCATTTAACGACATTTCAAAAATTGGTGATTTTAAACTTTGGGGGGCTCTGGGGCGTCACTGGGGTAAAATACAGACATAATGTAAACATATTTGGAGTCCCCTCTTTAAGGCCTATCTAAATCTGTCATTCGATTTTTTTCAACTCTCATTTGCTTATTTTGCATATTTAATGAGGCGAATCAGCATAATTTTAATCATATAAATTTAGTGACAATTTTGACCAAATTAACAACTTAATATTCACATGGAACTTCGCAAATGTGTGCAAAAGCTTGAGGCTGTTGGGTTATGCGTTCTGGAGAAGAAGATGTTTTTAGGTTTTAGAGAAAATCCAATATGGCCGCCATACCACGTGACCTACGTCATCAAAATTTTCAAAGTATAAACTTCAGGTGGAGAGTTATTACCTGTTTAAGTTTCATTGAATTTCATCCAAGTGTTGTTTTCATTTTATGACATTTCAAAATGGGTGATTTTCAACTTTGGGGGGTGCTGGGGGCTCACTGGGGTAAAATACAGACATAATGTAAACATATTTGGAGTCCCCTCTTTAAGGCCTATCTAAATCTGTCATTCGATTTTTTTCAACTCTCATTTGCATATTTTGCATATTTAATGAGGCGAATCGGCATCATTTTAAATCATATGAATTATGTAACGATTTTGACTAAATTAACAACTTAACATTCCCATGGAACACTGCAAATGTGTGCAAAAGTTTGAGGCTGTCGTGTTATCCGTTCTGGAGAAGATGTTTTTAGGTTTTGGAGAAAATCCAATATAGCCGCCATACCACGTGACCTACGTCATCAAATGTTTCATAGTATAAACTTCAGGTGGAGAGTTATTATGGTGTTAAGTTTCGTTGAATTTCATCCAACAGTTTTCCCTCCAGATCCGCCACAAAATCGGTCAGTAGAACATAAAAACGCCTTTAATAATAATATAATACTAACGAATTCAATAGGGCTTCAGCCATTTGGCTTGAAGCCCTAATAATAATACTAACGAATTCAATAGGGCTTCAACCATGCTTGAAACCCTAATAAAAATAGGACCACTGGACCTGTAGCTTTTCTGAGCCCTGGCCTAATGTTGGAACCCAAATTTGGTAGCATTCTGACTGGTGGTTAGGGAGAAGAAGATTTTTGAGGAAATTTATTGTCAGCCATTTTGACCTAATTAAAGTCATGTGACAGAAATAGGCTTTGCAATACCTGTTACCAGTAGCCTGGTGTTGGCTTAATGGTTAGGGTGGCGGCTTGGGATCCTAGGGTCCTGAGTTCAAGCCCCGTTGGCCGCTGAATTAAAAAAAATACACCAGGAGGTTGACTCAGCCTGTCATCCTTCCGAGGTCGGCAAAATGAGCACCAGTGTACTGGTAAGGGGGACACTGCATCAGCGGCATAGCCGCATCCCAACCAATGATGCAACCAGCAGCCACAGGCTGCACTAGATAGAGAGACCTGTTACCAGTCAGGAGAGGAACGCTGCTGCCAAATTTCAGCCGGAACGGCTTGGCGGTTTGGCCGGAGAAGTCCAAAAAGGTGACGAATGGACAGACAGACAGACGGTGTGCAATGACACAACCTTATCTGGAATGTAAATTCCAGATAAGCTAAAAATGTATAAATAGAGAGTATAACAGGGTATAACAAGAATGTATATAACCAGAGAGAGTATAGCAGGGTAAAACAAGAATGTATATAACCAGAGAGGGTATAACAGGGTATAACAAGAATGTATAATAGGGTA
>NC_140978.1:6845491-6860491 GCF_056783735.1 Eptatretus burgeri
TTATATTTAAAGAGTATAACAGGGTAAAACAAGAATATATATAAACAGAGTATAACAGGGTAAAACAAGAATATATATAAACAGAGTATAACAGGGTAAAACAAGAATTTTTTTTATATATAAACAGAGTATAACAGGGTAAAACAAGAATTTTTTTTATATATAAACAGAGTATAACAGGGTAAAACAATAATGTTTTTTTATATATAAACAGAGTATAACAGGGTAAAACAATAATTTTTTTATATATAAACAGAGTATAACAGGGTAAAACAAGAATATATATATAAACAGACAGTAAAACAGGGTAAAACAATAATTTTTCATATATATATATATATATATAAACAGAGAGTATAACAGGGTAAAACAAGAATATATATATATATATATATATATATATATATATATATATATATATATATATATATATATATATATATATATATATATATATATATATATATATATATATATATATATATATATATATATATATATATATATATATATATATATATATATATAAACAGAGCAAGGAGTGAAAAATAAATCTCATCAGTCACATAAAACAAAAAGGGCACTCCAGCCAGGAATTAAAAATTAAAAATACAACGGAATGGGGAATTTTAAAATAATCCAAAATGTTTGAAAACCTCACACGTCACATTGATTTGTTATTTGCACAAAATTACAGGACGTGTCAAGAACTATGATGTATGATGACTAATTTATATATATAAAATAATTAACGACCATTTGGGAATTCGTTATTTTATTGGTGCTGGGTTGTTGTGCCCCATCATGAGAGCTTTTAGGATCTGAAGGTGGACCAGAGTTTATCATGACCTGTCCTGAGTAACACAATAACAAAGTGTAACAGCACCCTTGATGAAGGCTCCACTCACTGATGTCAAAATGGGAACTAAACTTTTGCTGCTGATCTTGTTCGAGTTTGTGGCGCCTTTTTATTCCACTTTTATCAACGTGAATATGTTTCATTATACCTACAAGTCCACTACAAATTTGTGGCATTGTCATCATCATTGTCATCAAATAATATTGCATTAATTGTGCGCAGTAATAATTGGGGAGCCCACAAAGCTGGTCGTAGAGAGATTGCTGTAAAAAAGAGGTCCTCGTGCAAGAACCGACTTGCCTATCAGGGAGAAAGGAGGTTGAGAAGAAGGGTGTGGGGGGTGAAGAGGGATTTGGGGATTTTGGAGGGGGAAGGTTCAGTGCTTGCAGTATTGCTTCAAGGCCTCTAATCCGCTATCCTCCCCCACCTAATCCGTCTATTCTGCTGTGGAGGCGACACGGATCGGCCGCCCGGCCACACGCCCGTTCGGCCTGTGCCCTCTTCACCCTCCTCCCATGCTGCCACCCCTTCCCTCAACACGCCACTCCCACCACACGTCACACTCCCACTTAGTCCCGGCAATAGAGATGTATAGAGGAAACACGAGCGGGATCCCACAATGTATAGAGACAAGAGTGCACTCCTGGATCACCCCTTTACTACAATATAATAGGGAAAACTGGGGTGCATTGGAACACCCCAGATATTGCAGCTTTTCTTGGCCAATGCATTTGTTGTTAAGGATGTTAAGTAGCAACACATTGGCTCCTAATATAAATGGTCAAAGACAGCTGCAGTAAAGAATGTCCCAATGCATCAGGTTCTTCCATATTATACTCATGTGATGTTTGACGAATATTATAGATATAAAAACAAGAAAGATGGTGTGCATAGCACGATAGTTGAGAAATCCAAATAAACAATAGTTGCCACGAAAACAGAAATTTGGTAATTTTGAAAATTTGACCTATCAAGTGTTTTACATGATTGAATGGATGTAATCGTATAACAAATTTGGCCGATACATTTTCTAACTGCAGCCAAATTTGTGTTTTACATGTTTCGGATGGCTTTGATATTGACCTTCACCTAATTTGACTAAGTTTTACACACATATACAACACATACGAACAAATAAGGTGCGGAAGTTTCATTTTAATATATTGAAAAATGATTGAGGTATGGTAATAAATTCACAAAAGGTCCCATTTTATTATAATGGGGTGAAATTGTTGTTATGGAAACTGTTCAGATGTCAAAACGACTAAATTGATCGTTCTTATTTTTAGTGAACTACTTGTCACAATAGGCAAATCCTGTTCAAGTTTAGGATGAAAAGCGATGAGTTTATGTGACTGACGTCTTGACTTCAAACAATACGCTTCAGTGACCCAATATGCAAACCCCATAAAAAAAAAAAAATCAAATCTTTTTGAGTTCATGGACTGACTTTTTTTTTCCAATCAGATGAAAATTGATTATTTTATGCAACTTTGACCCTTCTAGCTTTTGACCTCCAAAACAATATGCTTCTACGTTTTGATTGGCAAACCAATTCAATGACCCAATAAACAAATTCTGTTCAACCTAGCAGAGTACCCACCCTCCAGGGGGTGGAGATTGTGCATTACTTAGTATAGCCTGTGTATTGCAAGAAGACTCCATCGATGTTTGTGTGGTGTGCATCTAAAGGGGTCTAACAAGTCTAAAACGTAAGTAGTTATAGGTCGAGAAGGTCTCAAATCTCAAAGGGGGATATGGGGTCTCAGGATTGTTTTCTTTTATTTTTGTATACATAGCCAATGCTCATGGAAGAGCGAGTACACTGAACATATCAAGATGTAATCGGACAAAAAGAACAGTTGAGAAGGGGGGGGTATAAATGTCAACAGTAGAATTGAAGGCCAAGATAGAGAGGGACTTGGGCAAACAACGGGAGTGGGGAGGAATGGGAACAGGAAAGGACAAGATGGATACAGAAGGAAACTCACAGGAGGGGAAACATGAAAATTTGGAAGGAGGCAGACTTAGGGTGGGGTAGAGATTGGGGGTGGGGAGTTTAGCAAGGTTAGAAAAGATCATTATTTTGGTTTGGGTATGATCTGAGATGGTGGTCAACAACTGTCTTGAAGTCCTGGAGGGACTTGGTTTCCACGGTGTCATGCTGAGTAAGATGTGAGGCAGGGGAGCCAGCCCAGAGTGGAGAGCATTACTCCATCAAGCTGCAGATGAAGGTCTTGTATGTGGATAGGAGTTCAGGTGTGCCAAGGAAGGACTTTTTACGACGGAGGATGCCCAGACGACGGTTGGCTTTGGAGGCCAACTTTGAAATACAGCTAACCCAAGAAAGATCATGGCTGATTGCGAGATCCAGGAGTTTGAGCGACTGACCTTCCTCAAGAGGATTTTTTTTTAAATTAGATAGGGGTGGGGAGGGGAGGGGGGTTGCCATATGGTCCTTTCAGAGTGAGTTTGAGATTTGTCTGGATTTAAAGACATGGTCCAAGTGTTTGACCAGCTTGTGATTTTGTCAAGGTCTGAAGAGAGGGAAGAGGCTGCAGCCTGCCTGGCTGAAGGATAAGGGATGTCATGGCAGAGGATGGAGTCATCAGCAAATCGAGGATTTTCCAGAGATTTGGAGAGATCATTGATGAAGATGAGGAATAGGACTGGGCCCAGAACACTGCCTTGGGGCACTCTGGTCTTGACAGGGAGAGGAGATAAAAGGATTCCATTGAGTGCCACAAATTGGCTACGAGAGTAGAGGAAGTCAGCACACCATATGTAGGGTTGGACTTGGATGCCATTGGCAAAGAGTTTGGAGAACAATGTGGGATACCAGACTGTATCAAAAGCACAAGATATGGCGAGACATGGCCCTGATCTCATGTCTGATATTGAGGGCTTTCATACATTGTTGGGTAGTAATAGGTCTAAAGTGTCTAAAGAGAGTCTATCAAGGTCTAAATGACTGGTATAAAGGAAAAAAAACAAAACTGAAGCAACTTTTAAACCGTGAAATAAACTATGGTTCACAGTTCCAAGATTTCTTAATCAAGTGTTTACATCATGGCTATTGAGAAAAGAAACCCAACAAGGAAGTCGGATGTGAAACATTTAACGTAATAATTACCCTCACCCGAATTGGAAATGTGTGGGCAAATCACATGTCCCAGGAAACTTGCGCACCTGTCTGCACACCACCCGTGTCAAAACCCTTTATAAATTGGTCATTCATATGGTATGTCACTTTAGGAATTTGGCATCATTTTAGCTCACTTGCTGGGCTTCCTGTAGTCTTGCTATCATTTTATACCAAATGAGTTGGTTCATGTCATCAGGATGGTTCAAAGAGGGAGGGTTCAGACTGCCGTTACTCCCCATTATACAATGATCATCGCTGTGTCATTCGTAGGGCATCGACTTAAGGTTTCTCCTTCAAGTTACACAAGGGTTAAAACCCTTCATGAGTACCATTATCAAGTCACCCTTGCCAGAAGAAACCAACCACCTTTTAACAGCACAAACTCTTCAGATTCCCGAATGACGTGCAAAGAGCAATCAACCAGCAAATTTCGACTCAAGTTTGTAACAGGCTTTGTGCCAGTAGGAGGGCAAGACGACCATTGTTCTGCTTCCCCTCCAACACAGCATTCTGATTAAATTTCAATGATGGTCATGCAAGTTGAGGAAGAAGGTAACAAGACAGGTTTTCTGGGAGGAGACTGATGTTAAAAACAATCTCTGCTGTTCCATACTCCTCACGGCCGTTTATGCTGCTGAAGCAGTTTCTTGGCAAGATTATAATGGATGGTTTGCCATTACCTTCTCAGTCGTTTGTCTGTGCGCTCTCATTATTAAATCTTGAGCATTGAGCAAAGAAGCAGCACATTCCATTTTTGAAGTCTTTGGTTTTCGAACCATCGACCTGTCACTCAAAGCGACCAGACACTCGAAAGTCTAACCATTAACAATACAAGCCTCAAAACCGGTTACTAAAGCTCCTGTGAGTACAAGTTCAAGTTTGAACACCTTTCATTAAAAATAAATAAAAATTTAAAACCTCCCCCGTTTTATTGCCTTGGGAAGTTCACAGCAATATGCTCACATGACCGTTTTATGATTCCTGGGATTTTATAAAACATTCAAAATGTGCAGTTACAGCTCGAGCACACCTGAAACATGGGTTTGCTGGACCATACTGAAATGTTTTTGACATAAAATGCAACAAAAATATAATTTTCCCCAAAGTTATGTTTTTGGTATATACTGGACACTTGAAAATTATTTTTGGAACACACGATAACCATATTTGGCCTTGTTGGACAACACTCGAGTTTTGTGTTGTAAAAAGCCAAGTGATCCGTTTTGAAGTTTTTGTCACTTACATCTCCATTATATTAAGATTTGTTGGTGTATAGCCTGGTGTTGGCTTAGTGGTTACGGTGGTGGCTTAGGATCCTAAGGATCCTAGCGTCCTGAGTTCAAGCCCCGTTGGCCAATGAATTAATACACCAGGGGGTTGACTCAGCCTGTCATCCTTCTGAGGTCGGCAAATTGAGTACCAGCTTGTTTGCTGGGATAATTGAGCCATTTGACTATCCTGTGTCAGAGTGGTGACCTGTCCAGGATTGTGTCCAATAGCCCAGGAAACTGCTTTGGCAGCACTGACACTCTGTGCAGAGTATGGTTCCAATTATTTATTATTATTATTAAAGGCCCGGTCACACCTTGACGTTTTAGCCAGCGATGGCAACGTATTAAAATGTATGTAAAACGCTGGCTTACGTTGAACTTTTGATGTTTTTTTTTAAAGATTCGGACGTATTCACAGCGACTTGGTCTGATGTATAACGCATTGGTAACGGACACAGAACGTTTCGTTGTGTTATAGATAACTTATACCAACGAATGCTGAACCTGTTGTCGGCCTACACAACCAATGCCCAACGATAGTCTAACTTAGGCATAGCGCGTTGCACGCATCGCCGACGATGTCGTGACGTAGCCTATTAAAAGGCTGACGCACAACGATTCGAATCAAAACTGCCGTAGAAATGGAAGTGACAACATCGCGGTCACACCTTGGCGATCTTGCCATCGTATGCCGACCTAAGAAAAATGTGTGTAAAACGTTGGGGGCACGTCAAATACGGTATGAGTAAGTTTGGTATACGTGAGTAGAACGCTAAAGTACGCGATCATACGTCGTAGTAAGTAGAGTACGTCAAGAAATTTTAAACATGTTCAAAATTTTACGACGTGCTCGGCGTATGACACATGTTCCGCATGCGATGGGGATAAGTTTTACACCCGATATGTGGACGCTTACACACGTCCACAAAGGCTACTTATAAGCTACTCATAAGTCGAAACACGTCGCGGTAATGTCTTTTTTACGCGAAACTTATTTCTAACTTATGTTTGACGTGCTTTGAACCAATTCTTTACGTAGTCCCAACACACATCGACGTATGTAGACGTATTCCAATGACGTCTTCCGGTCGACAAAAAAAATAAATGAACATGTTTCTAACTTACAACTGCCATATAAAGACGTGTTCCCAGCGGTTTTGGGAATTGGTATATAAAAATGCTGCTCATAAAAGGGGAACCCAACAGTGTTTTCGAGTCCTTTTTGAGTCGATGTCCATGTCAGCAGTAACAGTAACAGTATCAGTATCAGTATTAGTATTAGTATTAGTATTAGTAGTAGTTTGTTCATGTTGGCAGTAGTAGGTGAGTGTGAGGGGAGGGTGTGGGTTATGATGGATCGTCCTTGCGTTTAACGATTTAACGATTTAAATGATAAACTCAACGATTTAAATGGCTGCATCTCCACTATTGAAAGTAGACGCTTGCGCTCAACAATTGGATTTTTTTTACACTCAACGACTTTTAAACGGTACCACTCAACTATTTTCATTGTTTACAATGAACGATTTAAATTGCTGTCACTCGCCTTTGTTTTTTTGACGCTGGGGTTTGGAAATTTGAAGCGTTACTTCTGAACGTGTTAAATCACTCAAACTCGACTATTTTAAATAGACGCTGCCGATGGACAATTGGAATCATAGCCAAGCTAGACATCGAAGTGTGAACATCCTCGTCATGCCGAAGAAAAGTTTGAAGAATGCTGCAAATAAGTGTCCTGGCCGTGGCCGTGGACGCTGACGCAAGGACGATCCATTATACCGACGTCTTTCAGCCTATGAGTAACTTAAAAGTAACGTCTGTCGACGTGTGGCAACGATCGCGTAACGTGCCAACAACACGTTAATCATAGGTTAGAAATAAGTTTCGGGTATGTTAAACATTACCTCGGCGTGTCTCAACTTATAATTAACTTACAAGTAGCATGTGTTGACGTCTGTCAACGATTGCAGACCGTGCATACAACTTGTGGCCAGCGTAGCGGAACGTGTGAGTCATACGCCGGCATACGTCGTGAAATTTCAAGCATGAAAAAAATTTGAGGACAACCGAAAAGTACAACGTTTAAAGCCAGCGTACAACGACGTATGGCAGTGTTTTTCAGCGTGCTCTCAATGTTATCAAAACTTACCCATAACGTATTCAACGTGTGCCAGCGTTTTAGAAAAAAAAATCAAAAATCGGCATACGTTGGCTAAAACGTCAAGGTGTGACCGGGCCTTAACGTGGTGGTTTAGGATGCTAGAATCCTGAGTTCAAGCCCTGTTGGCCAATGAATTAATACACCAGGGGGTTGACTCAGCCTGTCATCCTTCTGAGGTCGGCAAATTGAGTACCAGCTTGCTTGCTGGGATAATTGAGCCATTTGAGTATCCTGCGTCAGAGTGGCGACCTGTCCAGGATTGTGTCCAATAGCCCAGGAAACTGCTTTGGCAGCACTGACACTCTCTGCACAGAATATGGTTCCAATTATTTTTTTATTATTATTAACCTGATGTTGGCTTAGAGGTTAGGGTGGTGGTTTTGGATCCAAGAATCCTGAGTTCAAGCCCTGTTGGCCACTGAATTAATACACCAGGGTTTATTTTTTTTTTTTTTTTTTTTTTTTTGTATACCTTGGTCGAGGCTCGTATGAGAGCGAACACACAACTCACAGCAAGGAGGCATGAGACAAGAGGGGCGGAAGTGGAAGGGACAAAACAGTGGGGAACAGACACATTAGGTGAACTGTGGAAGGGAGAGGGATGGGGATGGGATGTGGAACATGGCGAAGAGACTATGGACATTTCAGGGACTTTCAGGAAGGAAAGCAGGAGAATTGAAGGAAGTGGGCTTGGGTGGATTATCGGGGGTAGAAAAGATCGAGGATTTGGATGGGGGAAGATAAGAGGTGGTGGTGAACAGCTGTTTTGAAAGCCTGGAGGGAAGAATGGGAAAGAATAGAGTGAGGAAGTTTATTCCAAAGGCGGGAAAAAAGAGGAATGAAAGAGTGAAGATGAGCAGTGATTCGTGATTTTGGTAGTTTTACCAGAAGGGGGTTGTTGGCGGACCTTGAGCGCCCTGTGGAAATGTGGTGGGGACAAATCGCAGAGAGAGCAGGGGGGCAAGGCTGGAGAGGAGTCGGTAGAAGACAGAAAGACCACCGACCAACCTGCGGTGATTGAGTGAGAGGCCCAAAGACTCAGCTTCATTGCGGGAGATGCCGATGATCTTAAATGCCCTGGTTTCGACAGCGTGAAGCCGAGAAAGGTGGGAGGCAGGAGCACCAGCCCAGAGGGGAGAGCAGTACTCCATCAGGCTATGGACAAAAGCTTTGTAAGTGGTCAGGAGCTCAAGAGGGCCGAGGAAGGACTTAGCACGACGGAGGATTCCCAGTCGGCGACTGGCTTTTGAGGCGAGGTTGGAAATGTGACTTTCCCAGGAAAGGTCATGGCAGATAGTGAGACCTAGAAGCTTGAAAGAAAAGACTTCTTCCAGAGGATTGTTGAGAAAGTGGATGGGGGGGTTTTGTAAACGGTCCTTTCGAAGAGACATAGTGAGAGTGTGAGATTTGTCTGGATTGAAAGACATGTTCCACATGTTGGACCAGTTTGTGATTTTATCCAGATCTGCAGTGAGCGAAGAAGCTGCTGCTTGCCGGTCTGAGGGATGACAGATGGTACGGCAGAGGGTGGAGTCATCGGCAAAGAGAAAGAGGATTTTCCAGAGAGTCCGAGAGATCATTGATGAAAACCAGAAAAAGAACAGGGCCCAGAACGCTACCTTGAGGAACTCCAGCCTGCACAGGAAGAGGGGATGAAAGAACTCCATTTAGGGCCACACGTTGACTGCGACAGGAGAGGAAGTCTGTGAGCCATGAGTGGAGATGGCCTTGAATACCATGGGAAGAGAGTTTGGTGAGTAGGGCAGGGTGCCAGACTGTGTCAAAAGCACGTGATATGTCCAGGGATACGGCTCGGATTTCCTGTCTGGCATTGAGGACCTCCATCCATTGATGGGAGAGCAGAAGCAGCATATCCAGGGTAGAGTGACCTGGTCTGAAACCAAATTGATGATTGGAAATCAAGCCATTGGAGAAGAGGAAGGATTTCATATCTGAGGCGATGATGGATTCCATCACCTTGCTGATGATTGGGAGAAGGCTGATTGGTCTGTAGTTACAGGGATCTGTTTTTGCACCTTTTTTATGCAGGGCAGTGATGTTAGCAGATTTCCAAGCAGATGGCAGATGACCTTGGGCAAATGAGAGGGTGAATAGAACAGAGAGAGGGTGAGCAAGAGCAGAAGAGCAGGCTTTGAGGACACGTGGGCTGATGCCGTCTGGACCGGTTGCAGAATCTGACTCGAGGTTTGAAAGCAAGCTCTCCACCTTGTCAGGAGAAAAGGATACAGAGTCCAGGGACAGTTGGGTGCGACTGGGTAAAGTGGGTAGAGATAGAGATGGGTTTCGGACACAAGATTTAGCTGCAAACACCGAGTTTAGACATTCAGCTTTATCACGTGTGGAATCAGCAGTGCGGCCATTTGAGGTAAGGGAGGGGATGGAGGGGGAACATACACCAGAAACAGATTTGATTAAACGCCACCAGGATTTTGAGGAGGGAGAGAGGTTTGAGAGTTCAGACTTGAGATGAGAAAGATGTTGTTTTCTGGCTCTCCTGAGGGTAGATACACACTTGCTCCGAGCTTTGTGGAAAGAACTGAGATTGCCCTCAGTTGGGTTTGCTTTCCATGAGGCAAAGGCAAGTTGTTTCAGGACGACTGCCTCGCCACAAGCTTCAGTAAACCAAGGGCGGGAGGAAGGGTAAGACAACTGAACACGAGAGGGGATAAATCTGTGCATGAGGGAGAGCAAGTTTCTTTGAAAGAATTCCCAGTATGAGTTGATGTTTGAGAATGTAGTGATAGGAGACCAGTCTGTAAGTTTGATGGCTGCTCGGAGACCCTGCCAGTCGGCTTGAGTGAAATGCCAGACTCGACGGCGGTGAGGTGGTTCTCTGATAACAGCCAGAGAGATGTCCACTTTAACAAGGACGTGGTCAGAAGAACCAATTGGAGCGAAGGAAGAGCAGCAGATATTATCAGGGAAATTTGTCAAAATCAGATCCAGAAGAGATGGAGTACCATTGGTTGAGATCCGGGTCGGGAAGTTGACCGATTGAGTCAGTCCCAATGAGTCGCAGAAAGCTTTTGCTGAGGTGCCATGGCAGGTGAGAGAGGTACCCACACCTCGCCAACTGGCGTGATGACAATTGAGGTCACCACATAAGAGGAAGAGAGAGTTTGGATGAGAAAATAGAAGATGGTCCATGTTTTCGGATAGTGAGATGTAGATGGAGTCATCACTGTTCGGTGGACGGTACAGTACACATATAAACATGAGGTGGGAGTGGAGGGGAAGCCGAAGCCAGAGGTATTCCTGGGGGTGTGGGGGAGTGAGAGCAGTGCATGGAGAGTGAGGAATAGAGTCTTTGATGGAGAGCAACACCTCCACCAGGACGAGGCTCAGGTCTGTCATACCGTAAGAGGGAGTAGCCAGGGAGAGATACTTGGGAGTCAGACACGTCTTGGGAGAGGAAAGTTTCTGTTAGGCAGATAATGTCTGGTTTGTCAGTGGCAACCTGTATGGAAAGATCTGAAAGGTTTGAGCGAAGGCCCCGGATATTTGAGGTCCACACTTTTAATGAAGAGGAAGGGGAGGAGGCTTTGGGTGCAGGAGGTGGAGGGGGAGGGGGAGGGTAGGACAAGGGACGAGGGGGCAGGTAAGGAGGGTTGCTGAAGGAGTGTGGGGTATTGCAGAACAGCGAGGGGAGGGGGCCAAATGAGGAGAAAAGGCTCTGTGGTGCTGGGGGAGAGGGGGGACAAGAGACAAGGAAGAAGGCAGTTGAGGATTTGAGGAGGTGGAGTGAAGAGATGGAGGTGAGAGGGCAGTGGAGGGAGGCAGGTTTGTGGATGAGAGGGGGGCAACTTTGAGAAGGAAGAGTGAGGGGGATGAAAGGTGGGAGAAAGGTGAGGGGGGATTTTTGAGAGAGGTGAGAGGGAGGCTTGGAGGAAGAAGAGTGGGATGGTTGCTTTGAGAGTGAGAGTGAGGCGTCAGGTGGGTGAGTTGGCACTGAAGTTGGAAAAAAAGAATGTTTGATGGAAAGCGAGCATCCATGGCAAACTGTGGTTTTTAAAAGTTTTAGGTCAGAGATGCGATTTAACACAATTCTTGATGGATGCAATGAAGGCGAATTCAGAGCATGGAGAGAAGAAGCGCTGTAATAGTTGGATTTTTTAGGCAAGGAATGAAGGAGAGCTCGAAATGAGAGCAGTCTGTTAAAATAGCAGAAGAGTAGTGCATTGTGAAACAGTAAAGAGTACCACATGTGTGAGAGAGGAAGATGAAGCATTATAAGATCGTTTTTGTCGTTAAAAATAATGTATGAGAGAGTTCAACAGATTAGGTCATGGGTTGACAGCCTATCATCCTTCTGAGGTCGGCAAATTGAGTACCAGCTTACTTGCTGGGATAATTGAGCCATTTGAGTATCCTGCGTCAGAGTGGTGACCTCGCCAGGATTGTGTCCAATTGCCCAGGAAACTGCTTTGGCAGCACTGACACTCTGGACAGAGTATGGTTCCAATTATTTATTATTATTATTATTATTATTATTATTATTATTAACCTGGTGTTGGCTTAGCTGTTCAGGTGGTGGTTTAGGATCCTGGGGTCCTGAGTTCAAGCCCCATTGTCAGCTGAATTAACACCAGGGGGTTGACTCAGCCTGTCATCCTTCCAAGGTCAGTGAAATGAGTATAGTAGAGCTGATAATCTCTCATATCATAAGAATTGTGCAAATTATGACTAAAGAATGAATTTCTACCATTGTTAGTACATGCCATAAGCTTCATCTTCAGATCGGGAGGTAAGGCAGATTTGACCTCTGAGGACCGTGAGAGGTCAATGACCTAAAATATCAAAATATTGATGTTTGGCTTCATTCGTTAATGGTAAACATGTTTATGATGTACAAACCATGCATTTGTGTTCCAATAGAAGTGTCTACATATTCCACACAGTGTTGATAGTTATTTACAGATGTCGAGCTTTGACCTACTGGTCCTTGACACGAAAGACATCATGGACACCCCAATGGCAGAAACTGTAAGGAAGATTGAATCCCTTGGTGAGGAGCAGTACACAAACTTTGTTGAAGAAAGACTGGAACTATGCACGAAGCCAGTTAAAGAAACACTGCCCAAGAACAAGTTGCCACTCTTCAGTCGGCCACAGACCAAGACGCAGTCAAAGCAGCAGATCCAACTCGCCGCAGTGAAGTGACTGTTGTCTCCTCGAGGCTATATATTGCCTGCCAATCACGTGATGAGGATCTGGACCAGTTCTTATACCACGAGAACCAGGCAGCCCAACCAGCATTATCAACAGGAGGAAAACTGCGCCTTGGAGTCAAAGCAGATCTACTACTCTGCCTGAAATCAGACCAAACCGAAACCACAAGCGCACCTGGGGTTGATGCCACAATCTTTGATGGAGCAGCTATTGTTCAAATGCTCAATCCTGTAACGGCAAAGACCTTTGAAGAGTATGTGAACACAGTCTTTGCACCTTACATCTCCACTCAACTCAAAGGTCAACACTCGACCTCATCTGGGATGTATAGCTACCTGACAGCCTGAAAGGCACGACCAGACAGAAGAGGGGCAAGGGCATCAGGAAGAGAGTGGCTCCCTCTACCATCATGCCTAAGAACTGGAAGGACTTCCTTCGTGTGGATCAAAACAAGACTGAGCTCTTTGGTTTCCTGTCACGAGAGGCCATTCGTCTTCCAATAGCAGATGGCAAGGAAATGTATGCAACATGTGGAACTGAGGTCCTGTGCTCTCCTGCCGAGTCCGACTTGACCAGCCTCGCCCCATGTTCACACAAGGAGGCGGACACTCACCTGCTTCTACATATGGCAGATGCTGTGCAGAAGGGGATCAGGAAGGTGGCCATACGCACTGTGGATACTGATGTTGTGGTACTGGTTGTGGCTTCATTCAACAACATCAATCCTGATGAGCTGTGGATAGCTGTTGGTACTGGATCCAGCTTCCGGTACATAGCTGTTCACCAACTGGCTGCCGCCATGAACCCAAGAAAATGTGCGACTTTCCCAATCTTCCATGCCCTCACAGGGTGCGACCCTGTGTCTTCTTTCGCTGGCAGAGGGAAGAAGACTGCCTGGGAGATTTGCAAAGTGTTCCCACAGGTGACTGATGCCTTTGAAGAACTCTTACACATGCCAAGTGATGTCAGTGAGGAAGGAGTCAATGTCACTGCTGGAGCGCTTCGTTGTGCTGATGTATGACCGCACCAGTGACACCATGGAAGTGAACGATGCTAGGAAACAGCTCTTCGCACACAAGTCTTGGGCTCCAGAAAACATTCCCCCAACACAGGCAGCACTCCAGCAGCACATCAAGCGTGCATCCATCCAGGGCAACTGCTGGAACCAAACTCTGGTCCTGAATCCAGAGTTACCAATCCCATCTGACTGGGGCTGGACAAAGGAGGCCTCTGGGTGGCAGCCTCTTTGGACGACACTGCCAGAGGCATCAAAATCTTGCCACGAACTGATCCACTGCGGCTGCGAGAAGGGATGTACCGGCCGCTGCAAGTGCACCAAGGCTGCACTCGAGTGCACTGCATTATGCGCATGTTCGGGAGACTGTTCGGTGCAATCAGACACCTTTATATTTATGCGTCTATATGGATAATGTGTGTGTATTACATGTACCGGTATGTACTATACATGTGTCTGAGGTAACTGACCTCACTGTACTTTAAGCTTATAGACTATTCAGTGCACATTGAAAATTAAGGTTGCACAGATGATCTTACAACACGATTTCATGCAAGCTGTTCTGGACACCACAATAACCTCAATGTGTATTTCAATAAATTTGTTTTCTGAGGTCACTGACCTCATTTAAAGCACTTGTTCAGTCATGGTTGCATCCTGTGATTATGTATAAAGGCTCTCCAGAAGATAAAGGGACCAGCACATGGCAACATACCTTTTTAATGATTCCCAAAACAGACAAACTGCACTAGAATCATGAAAAAAATGACAATTTCAATGTAATTGAGGTCATTGACCTCTCACTATACTCAAAGGTCAAATCTGACAATGAAGCTTATGGTATGTACTAACACTGGTAAAAAATTTCATGCTTTAGTCATAATTTGCACAATTGTTATGATTATCTGCCGCACTAGTACCAGTGTAACAGCCAAAAGGCTGCACACAAAGGGAAGGGGTATCGACGGATTTATTAAATCTGGCATTGGTGTGGCACAGGCATGATGGGATTGGCGTTCTAGTCTCACTCATGTGTCTGCAACTGCAACTTGGGTAACTATGTAAGGGAAGAGATTATTGTGTTCTACTACTCGTTTTCCATGAACCATTTCGGAAATACTATACAGTACGGGCCGGGGGTCGGGTGAGAAGATCACCGGGGGGAAGCTATCTCAGATGCTCACCAGAATTGCAGGCCATCACACACTGATAATTCCGCTAACCGACTGTGAACACCAATAACTCAACCACGTGACCCAGAGTCCTCCCGTCGCTGGGGTAACCAGGTTAACTAATTAATCACGTGATTTAATTACCAGGGAACACGCCCTCGGTATGCCTTGTCCGAACCGTATCACT
>NC_140978.1:6862991-6910491 GCF_056783735.1 Eptatretus burgeri
CGCGTAAAGGACGTCCACGAACCAGTGAGGGCGGTTTCACACTGGTGCCATATAGACCTCGTTAAATACATTCCCTATGATTGTTATAATTGTAAATAATATAAGAGGTTGAAGCCTCTATTATAATAACCAAGGAGTTTCCAACAATATGCCGTACGTGTATAGTAAAATTACGAATATTAAATCAAACAAAAACTACTCAAAAATACATTAGCCTATTTATTACTGTTTCTCGCGGAACCCCTAGCGACCTCTTGCGGAACCCAAGGGTTCCGGGGAACCCCGGTTGAGAAACACTGGTCGAGGGACTGCTGTATGATGGTTGCTATTGCTTTGGAGGGATGCAGTTCCTAGAACCGTAACACTATATTCAGTGGGAATTATCATCACTGATTTCTGACGGTGTTTTTTCCCCCCAGTAATCAAATTGAGCTGTGCCATTCTCGTTCTAAATGTGTTCCGAAGAAAAGTTTAGTTTTCGCTTACAACATACTGGGATGCGTGCATTTGCATCACTTTATTTAGATGAAGACACTTATCTTGATAAAAAAACGTTTGTTGTATTTTATAACAAAAACATTACAGTATAGTCGAGTAGGCCCATATAGTTACAGTATATCCCAATTTTTTTTCAAGTGTACAGTGTGTTCCAGAAGAAAGTACCGCTTTGTAGAAATGTCACCACTTTAAATTGTCCACCAAAGGTGGGCTGAGATCAACACTGGTGCTGAGATACTGACACCAAACCCAGTTCAAATTTTGCTTTCAGTTAAAGTCGATGACAGTAGTACTTTCAGTCTATCAATAAATAAATACAAAAGGACACTCCCTTGTAAAATGTTTCTTTAAACAAAGATATGGGCAGCTTTGAGTTTATTTTCTCAAGATGACAAGCGCACAATACACTATTTCAATAAATAACGTTTCAAAGCATTCTCACAAGTTCCACCATGATTAAACAGTTCTAAATGGTTAACCTGTGTGTTCCAGGCTCCAGCGAAAGACCCACACTGTATTGAAGTGCTGTAATGTTAAAACCATTAAATGCTGATAAGACATTTGTTAATGACTGAAAATAAGCAAATGTATCACTGCAAATTTAAGTACCACAAAAACATGGGAAAAGGCTACTCTGCCTTTGCAATGTGTGCCATACCCTTGTCCTATTGGTGGACAAGTGCTTTATTTTCCAGACACCAATAAAAACCAGTATCGAGACAAATATTCCAGCAGAATCATACAAAATGTAATCAATTGTGGCTTTTGTGATAAAAAAAAAGCCACAAATAGACCATGACCTACTGAATATTAGATATAAAGGCACTTGCACATTTTCAAAATGGTTGTCAAGATGTCAACAAAGTGTTCTAGAAAAAGATAAACATTGTCAAAAAACAAACAAAACAAAGAGGACATGTTGATCATTTCTTTAACGTTTCTTGAGAACATCACGTAAATAATATGACTGGCAGTTATTCACAAGTGGACCTTGACGGGAAGAACTATACAGGAGACACTAGTTTACGGGTTTGGCAACTGAGTTGAGCTCTACTCTTGTTGGACACTGTGCCATTCAGGTCCAATCCACTCTGCTGAAAGGAGATAACAGTCTCTAACGTAAAACTCCTTCAGTTGTGGTAGCACTGGGGTTATGGTCAACAAGTTGGTTCACCCAATCAAGATCGGGTCATAGGTTTAGACCAGCCAAACACGGTCCAAGCTGCACCCCTCTCTTGATCGAGCGAGTGACGTGCCAACGTGAAATGAGGGGCCGGCCTACATTATGTAAGGTACGGTACAACAATCACTTACCCAAAGCACCATTATTTCAAGTTTTAACATAGATTTGATGTTTTACGTTCTCCATTCAATCGCCCCTTTCACTGGCATAACTTGTTTCTACATGCATTCTTGGAGAACCGAAATGGCTTGCCAGCCACAAACACCTTATAACTTGACCAATCCTGTAGAAATTATGGGAGGAAGGTTGAACCAATCTCACCTAAAGGTGTAAGTAAATATTTTATGGGTGAAATAAGCTGACTATTTTTAAATCACATCAAGATTCTTGTACACAAATATGAAAGAAAATGCTCAGTACGCATACCAACTTTATGAGTAAAAGTAAGAACTGCAATACTTGTGGAGGAGTTAAATTTGACAGCCATCTTGGAAATGGTGGCCATTTTGCACAATTTTCAAGTCGGTGGACATTCCAATAATTCTCAGTACAGCACAATCTATGCCTATGCAAAATGTGTGGCTTTTCCCCATAAAAGCCACAATTATTTCACCCTTCTGCTGGACAAAAAAAAAAATTAAAAAAATGCTCGAGGACACAGCATCAAGTAAACTTGCACTGGTGCATGGACATATGGCGCCCCCTTAAGGTCAATACCAACATCGCTCCAGTTTTGTGCTTCTCAAAAATATTCTTCCATCACAGCAGCTTCACACGGATCTCCTTCAAAGCAAAATGATCTGTAAACATTTACAGAAATGTGCATTCCCCCCCCCCCCCAATTACAAACAAGCAGTGGGGAAGAAGTGGAATGGTCATACGCTGTCGGAGAAATAATTTCTTCAAGTGAAAATAGTGCAAGAGAAATTGCTCCTTAAAATACGATTTCTGAACATTCAAATCCAGGAAAGGAATAAAACATGAATGAGAATAAAAAATTGAAGTATATGAAGTGATTAAGAGATCCATCACAACAAAAATGACTCGTTTTACAATCTACAGATATCAATCAAAGTGGAAAGCTCAGCATTTAAAATACCCTGAAAAACAAAAGTACTTTGGCATGGCAGGGAGGGAGAGGAGGTGGTGGTGGTATTCAGTGTACATGGCAAAGTTGCAACGACAACCTGAACTGAAGGGTATTCTTGGACCAGCAACCTGAAGTGTAGGTCCCTCCCTTGAAACTAAAACAAAAGGTTAAAATTGACTATTACTGTATTAAATAAATAAAAATTCAGATTCATTTTCAAAGTGGTCAAGCATTACTCACTTGCACTTTATTTCTTTGACCAAAAACATTATAATTGGTAATTAACTTTTGCAAAATAACTTATGTAGATTACTTGAAAATTAAAATAAAGACCTTCACCCCTGGCCACGTGTCCCAGCCTCTTGCAGAGGAGCTACCTCAAGTTGGTCGTCAGTCCAGTTTCTTCAACATCCTTGTTGCCATTATCATCGAGTTCGGCCGTGACAAAGTCATTCTCCCACTCAAGCCCAATAGACGAGTCAGATGTCGATGTCGCACCAGGGCCAATGTGCACAGCCCCAGCCTTGGTCCTGCTCTTTTCTGGCGCTCTTCTGCGACCTTCATCCGCATCCCCGTTGCTGCTGCTACTGCCTCCTCCATGACGTGTGGCAGCCTCATAGAGATCATCTTCAGTGCAGGATCCCTTGTAAAACTCAAGTGGATGAACAATGCCTTGGAAATAATGGAAGTAACATTTGCATTTAAACTATAACACAGACATGCCAGTGGTGTTTAAAGAAATACATGGGAACTAATGCTGTATGTACCATTATTCATCATGTCTTTTAAATGTTTCATGTCCTTAAGGTACCTGACATTCAAAACAGTCTTATCTGGTTCAGGAGATTAAATGGAGAGGGCCAATAAAGCACCATGACAATGTTCCTCTTCCAAGATGCTTTGGTCGACTTGGCATCATTGCCATGCTGGAGAAAGTAGTTGGATCCCAACAGATTTTCTCAGTGAAAGGGGCATGTGCTGCTTCAAAATATCCTGATGCATAACAGCCTTCACACCATATACTGTATTTACAACGTATTGCTGTTTAGTGCTTCGACTGCTAAAACAGCAGGCCCACCTACCACTAGGTTTTGGTGTGTGGACTGCATGCAAGTTCTCAGACTTTTGCAAGGGATATGCCAACTTTTCTCTTCTGTAATTCCCGAGCAGATAACTAGAAGATAGAATTTGACACAAATTCGTCAATGGATATGCCAGAGAGTGATATTCACATTGGGATTGTGTTTTAGTGTTTAATGGACAATATCCGCATACAGTATATGCAATAGTAAGCCAGTTGTTAGCTAAAGATTATCCAGCTTGTTAGCTCATACAAATTGATCAAAATGATTGTTAAGTGCACCCTGGCAAAAAAAATCTATCTCGAGGCTGATGAATTACCAAGCATGATTTTGACCAATTTGTAAAACTCTCACATCAACATGTCAGTTAAACTACAGATAACCAGCCATGTAGACATTCGTGCATATTACAAAATTATCCTGCGCTCGCGAAGCGAAAAGCGGGGTGAAGCGATCGGTAAATACGTGTCTGCATGTTGATAAGAGCATACATCGAAAACCGTTCAGCGGAGGAAATTGAAACTTTATCACATGTTAAATGACCATGTGATATAGCAGTCACTCGTTTGAGGTCAACATAGGCCAATTTTGTGAAATCCTCAATTTCATCCAATTAATGAGAAATTAAGAGAATTTGCATATTATGTCACTGACTTAAACCACGAACTATTTTTGAGGTCAACATCGGCCAACATTTCCAAAATTAAATTATAAATGAACAGGGAAACTCACATATGTATATATGGGGAAATTACATGCACAGACCAGGGATCAAACCCAGGTCCTCTGGTGAACTGGACCAGTGCTCTGCCATGTGAGCCATCTGGGCGACCCACTGGCTGAGCATGCAATTCTCCCACATATACAGATGCCACTCCCTCTCCACCTGTTACTTCTGGGACACCCAATGGCCAACCACAGGAGCAGCGAGGGCCTGTCCATGAGTGTGTTCCCCCGTGGGGGGAACAATTCCATGTGCGCTATTATTCACCACAGGGGGCGTAGTAATACAATTAATGATGAACAAGAAATCTACACATGTATATGTGGGGAAATTATGTGCCCAGGCCATAAATGGCAGGGCACTGGTATAGTTCACCAGAGGACCTGGGTTTGATTCCCGGTCTGGGCACGAAATTTTCCCACATATACATATTTCTAAAATTGTTAATTTTCATCCGACTAACTTGAAATTTGAACAGGATTTTCATTTCAGCTCACTTAATTCAACCAACAATTATTTTTGAGGTCAACATCAGCCAAATTTCTGAAATTGACAATTTTTATCCAATCTACTCGAAATTTGAAGATGATTTGCATGTCAAGTCAATGAATTGAACCACCAATTATTTTTTGAATCTGTGTTCTTTGATTTTTTTTCTTTTAATAAGGCTTACTTGGCTGCGATTGCATGAGTGAGGGTAGATGAATCGCAGTTTAAACTCGAGTCCTATTGAGGTTCCTTCCTGATGATTTTGCCTTTGCTTTTTGCTTGTGTGGGTTCGTTCTGATGACTCACTCCAATGCAGGACCTATTTTATTTTGTCTTCCATTTGATTTGAATTTTTTTGAATTACAAATTTGCTGCCAGAAGAGTTGGCTCACACAAAGTCCTTCTCAAGACTGTGAAGGGTAAGTATTCTATGAATACCATCTAGTTTCTTTAGGACATATATGAAAGTGCAATAGTTAGCATTTAAGGAAAAATAGTTATGCAATATATTTTTTACTTCTTCTTTTTTAAAGGTCAGCCAATTTACAGCCAGAGACAGGCCCCCCCAATATAATATTATATATTGTTGCAGTTTTGGACCATCACAATCCCAAAACAAAGTAAAATGTCAAAAGATACTGATGCTAAACCACAAGAGGATTGTGGCATCAAAATGTGGTGTCAATCTTCGTTTCTCTTCTTCTTCATCCATCACAATCTCACAACAAAAGTAAAATGTCAAAGTATGTCATAATGATAATCCACAAGAGGATTGTGATGTCGTATTGTGGCATTATTCCTACCTTATTTGGTTGTTTTTTGAGATGTCCTATGTTTTTCTTTTTGAGATATCCTATGTTTTTACATTTAAAATTTTTTTTCTCATTTGTTAGTTTTGTTTTTTAGGGGGAATATATAAAAAGGTTCATCAGATCAGTGAGATAATATAAAGACATCAGTGCGTATCACTCACTGAGCTGTATTTAAATAAATAAAAAACTGGAGGGAACCTGCAGCATGTGCTTCTGGGACCAAGCAGCCACCATGTTGGAATACCCTTCCCTCACTACAACGTGAGAGGTACAGGCATATCTGGGTGTGATGAGTGCTGGACTTGAGGGAACCTGCAGCATGCACTTCCAGGGCCAAGCAGCCACCATGTTGGAATACCCTTCCTTCGTTAGAACGTGAGAGTACAGGCATATCCAAGTGTGATGAGTGCTGTACTTAATCGGGTTCCGTTGACAGATTGATTCACATTTGCTTCTCCATCTCCAATTTTGTTTGTTTTCCTTTGAAGCCTTGGAATAGAGCTACGAAGGTGACTGACAAAACTGAGAGTCTGTTTTTAGTAAGTCATAAATGTCAAGGTGAGTTGGTTTCGGTGTAAGAGTAATTGAATTTCAGATTCTCAATAAAATGGAATGAAAGTGGGGAGGATGGGGGGGGGGGGAGTTTGTTTAAATAACAATGTTCCTTACAAACACAGCTTTGAAACAAAACACACACACAATGGCTCAATATCACTGTGAATCACTTTGGTCGTGATAACATATTTTAACATGATAATTAAACACATCAGTATAACCATAAACCAAATTGGCGACTGACGAGTTAAATACGATGCGTTGAAACTTTACTTCAGAGAGCCAAACAATAATAACATCTTATTTAATATAAAATAAGGTTCCCTGACTTGAATTAACTGTCAAAGGCATCACTTATCACAACAGTTAATTCAACAGTTGACAGGGGCTTGAACTCAGGACCCAAAAGTCCAAAGCCAGCCACCTTAACCACTAAGCCAACACCAGGCTTATCTATAGTCATGGCCAAACATATTGGCACCGTTGCACTTTTTTCAAATTATTCACAATATTCTCCAAAAATAAGTTGAAATTGACAAAAGTCTCCAGAATTCCTTATTTCACTGTTAATATTACAGAACCTTTGTTTTTGATTCAGAAGTTAATATATCCTTTTGAATTAAATAATTTAAAGAAATGGCATTGACATCGTCGATTTAATATTTGGTAGCACAGCCTTTGGACAAAATAACTGCAGTCAAGCACTTCCTATAGCCATGAATGAGCTTCCTCCACCTCGTCTACTGGCAGCTTGGCCCACTCGTCTACTGGCAGCTTGGCCCAGAGACCCAGCTTTCTGTCACTGGGTTGAACATTGCACTCCAAAATGCCGTGATAATCTCCTGATTTAATGATGCCATGCACACATTCAAGGCACACAGTGGCAGAGGCAGCACAGCAACCCCAAACCATCACTGAACCTCCTCAATGTTTGACTGTCAGGAAGGTGTTCTTTTCTTTGAAGGCTTCATTTTGTTTTCTGTAAACAGAGATGATATGCTTCACCAAAAAGCTCTAATTTGGTCTCATCTCTCCACAGGACATTCTCCCAGAAGGATTTTGGCTTCTTCAGGTGTGTTTTGGCAAGCTCCAGTCAGGCTTTCTTATGTCTCCCTCTCTCATTAGTGGGGTCCTCCTGGGTCTCCCACCATATAACCCCCGTTCATTGAATTGGCGACGGATGGTGCGAGTTGAAACTGTCGTACCTGGTGTCTGAAGGTCAGCTCGAATCTGTTTGGCAGTTGATCGAGGTGCTTTCTCCACCATTCAAACAATCGTTCGCTGCAATCTTCGATCAAGTATTCTCTTGTGGCCACGTCCACGGAGGTTGGCTGCAGTGCCATGAGCCTCAAACTTCCTGATAACATTGCTTACAGTGGACACAGGAACAAAGTCTCTGGAGATGGACTTGTAGCTTTGAGATCGTCTATACTTGGCTACAATCTTGTGTCTGACCTCCTCAGACAATTCTCTGGTTTTCTTTCTTTTCTCCACGCTCATTGCGGTACACAGTGACACAAAACAGCAGAATGACTCCTTTTCTCCATTCAAACTGGTTGAATGAGTGTTTTTCATATTGCAGGTACCTACAACTCACCACAGGTTAGTTCATTTCCAAAGTAAAGGAGAATCACCTGCTTGGAATCACTTTATTTTTAACAACTTTTAAAAGGTGCCAATAATATTGTCTGGGCTATTTTAGGATTTCTGTGTTGGAATAAGCTCAGATTTAGTTATTTTTCTCAGCTTTTTTTTGTTTTGTTCCACTGCAAACCAAAGAAATACATGCGTGAATACCAAAAGATTTATCAATTTCAACAATTTTCTGGTAGAAATGGTGCATTATTTGAAAAAAGTGCAAGAGTGCCAATATTTTTGGCCACGACAGTACATCGAGAAGGCATCAAGGGATTTCAAAAATAAATAATTGTCCTGACAAACTACTCCTTTTTCCTTTTCAAAGAAGCTTTTTGTAAAGGTCCAGGGAAGTTGGCTACTCATTCAATCTCCATACCACGTCGAGTGATACCAATGTCGATCGGCATTGGCAGACAGGTAGAACAGAACAACGGATGAAACTATGTTGATCGAAGTATGCCAACCGCCGTGTCAGGCAAGTAGAGGCTTCGGGCATTGATCCTTCGTCGGAGCAAAGCTTTTATTTTTTGAAAAGTGTAAGCTCTAAATGTCCGTTTCTCTTTGTTTCCATCTAGTACTTCTTTTCAAAGCCTCATAAACCTAAAAAAAAATTGTAGGGAGACCATAGAGCCTCACCTTCCTCATCCTCCCACTCCAGATCAAGGGAAGTACTGTCAGCATCAGCAGACGACTTGGTAGGCATTGCTTCACTACCACTTTCAGTTGGAGTGGGAGCTGATGTTAGGCCTGTAGGCAAGTTATTTCAAATAATTCAAACAGGTTGCATTGAGAGTTTAGCAAAAGCCATCACAGTATCAGATGTCCTCAGGACATCAAAGACTAGTTTTGGAACAGGCTTACGGTACTGGGTGCGGAAAGCGTCGGAGCGTGCTCGTACACCCTGCAGGTAGGAGTCAAAATCTTCTTCGCTTGCGCTGCATACCGCAATGGAGAGTGTGGCAGTAGAAACGGAAAAAAAAGAAGTTAGTCATCACTGGCTACAGACATCTTAAAGATTGGCTAACTGCCAGAATGATAATTCCTCGATTAGAAAAGAGAAAATACTTTTACATGCATAGGAACGGGGCAGGACCTCCAGTAATGGACAAGTGTAATGAGAACCGCTCCTGTTAGTGTTTGTGCTGTCAACTCCACAATGGAGGTGCAGGGCTTTCTCGTAATGTGTGTCAGGCATTTTAGAATTTTAAATCATTCCACCATCGTCCCTCCTTTTTATGATTACAACCTCCTCCCCTCCCCATCACCAAGTTGATGGGGTCTGGTTTGCCCAGCGCTGGATTGCCGGGGTTTGTTCTGCATAAACGCAAGGACACGCCATTGCAGGCAGTATGAGACTCCGCCCAGCAGGCGAGTTGTAAAAGGTGAAGTCTGTGGGATCTGCAGTTAATGTCAGAGGGAAGAGGTGTTAGTGCATGCTCTCTCCTTACAGATGTTAGCGAGTGCTGCATGAGAGGAAGAGTTTATAACAGATTGTGTGGAGGAGTCAGTAGGGACGACGAAAAAGTGCTGGAAGAGTCCACAAATCAACATGACCTGCACTCTGCACCAGCCATCCCGCACCTCCGTACTACGGTAGACATTATGGCAGCACTGCAATTACCGACTACGTTTCCCATCCTCCATTTTATTTATCTGCCTTCCACTTGAAGTTAACTCCTTATTTTGCAAATCACCACCACCCCTTCCCATACTCTTTTTGTCACCAGGCTTTCAGCATCAAGTTGTGTTGAGGACAAGATCAGCGTTTTCAATACTTGTTTTGTTCGGGTGCCGTACAGATTCATGTCTTTGTCAGAATATAGTAGTTGTGCGTTATTAATTTATCATTGTTATTGTATCAGGTTTGTGATTATCAATTTCATCATGATCAAAAACCCTGTTTGTACATTGTAAGAGTGGAGGCATCTTCTTTTTCAAACAGGGACTAATATGGAACAAAGTTATACCATTCCTTTTGTGCCACAAGGTGAATCGGGCTGCCGACACAATTTCATTGGCAAGGAGTACAGTCCTGGATGGGCCGACACTCCGACGCAGATTACCCCGAATGGTCATTACTCGAGTAAACTGGTACTCATTTTACCGACCTCGGAAGGATGACATGCTGAATCAACCCTACCTTGTGTTAATTCAACAGCCTGACAGGGGCTTGGACTCAAGACCCAAGAATCTTAACCTGGCCACGTTAACCATCAAGCCAACACCAGGCCGTATATGCAACAATAGGGAGTTATTAATAAAGTACAGGCTTCCTTACCACTCTTGGTTTTCAAATTTTAGGTGGAGGGGGGGGGGGTGGAAATCTACTTCAACTTTGTAAGAAATCCACTCCAGGCTGATGAAGGTTAGCAAGCCAAAAATGTGTCCATGGATTGATTCCTTTTCCAAGGGAATGAGAGGTGGCTGGGGGCTTGCGTTGCTAAATAAAACGTTGTCCGAGTGATACTGCTGGAAGCAGTATAGCAATTAAAATACAAAAATGAAGAAAACAAAAGTACAACATGAATTGTAAGGAGGGTGTTATGTTTCTGGTGATCTTGACAGTCATGCTTTCTCCACTCTTCCCTTTGCACACAAAATAAAACACACAAGCATATGTAAAAATAAAAAAAAGGTTTGTCTTTGTAATGGAAAACAAGGATTTTTACTGTTGGATTGGATTTTCATTCTCAAAGCTCAAATGCATTAGAGATGTTGAAATGAAAAGAACGTACAGTGCCCATTCATCAGATTCTTCTCCCAGATACGAATTCTCAACATTTTCAGCTGTTGTACGTTCCCTCTGCAAGGAATCAAGTCATATCACCTATTTCTATAATCCAGCACACTATGTTCACTTTGGTTGCAACCACCAAAACTATTGGATTATCAAACATGCAAAACCATCACGTATTATGTTGGGGGCTTCGTGAAATGAGAAGCAAAACAGAAATATGATCGATTTTTAAAAATAAAAATAAAGGGTGAAATAGGTTTTCAAGGTGAACAAAGAAGCATGTACAATAACAAAGTTAATGAGCAAAGAAAAAAAAAAAGCAGCAGAGAAATGTAATGTGGATTTGAAATTGGTGTCCCGAAGGCAAGTCACCAAATAAGTTGTCACAATTGGTTGACCCGAAGTCTGTCGTACACCACACGGGAAATACATGATGACCAAGTGAATTCAGCAAACCACAAAATGACAGTCTCTAACGTTATACGAGTGGTGTTCTAAAAAAACTCACTTTTACTCCCCCCCAAAAAGTATCCACCCAACTCTCCAAAATACTCCACCATTCGGAGTGTACCTCCTTCTTGCAGGCTTGTGCTGCTGCTCTCTGTGCTGCATACTGTTGCTCGTCTTCTAGCCTCAACCTCTCCTCCTCTCTCCGCAACTATGTGGCAAAACACAGCATGCCTCAGTGTATTAGGCGATGAGCTCTATATACGCTTCCCCGTCAGCATTCAAACTGACGGATTCCTCGGCATCAAATTGATCAACGTAGGCCCGTCTTAAGTGTAAGGTATCTCCTCAATGAAAACTGCTGAACGTTGAGCCAGGGCAAAAATCGACGAAATATATTTTTATTACCTCCGCCACCTAAGGTGGAAGGTGGTTATGTTTTCACCCGTTTGTTTGTTTGACTGTGAGCAGGATATCTCAAAAGGTTGTGGATGGATTTGGACAAAATGTGATGGACAGTTAGGTGTGTGACAAGGACGAATTGATTTGATGTTGGTGAAGATCCAGATAGAATAAATTTTTAAGTCATTCTTCACCATTGAGTGAAGGGGCCAAAAACGATATGTAGCACGACATCTCAAAAAGTTGTCGATGGATGACAAAACTTGATGGATAAGTTGGGTATGTGACAAGAATAAGCCGATTGGATTTTGATAAAAGGTCCAGATGCAGATTGGCCTATCAGTGGGAAACAAATCGTCAACTGTTCAGCCTGGCAGAGGTATGCGCTCTACCGAGTGCCATTCCAGTTACCTCCACCACTGAAGGTGGAAGGAGGTTATGTTTTCACGTCTGTCTGTCTGTCTGTTTTCAATCTTCAATCGTGACCTAGATTTATATTGCACGCTTTAAATACATATCCACTGGACACTGTTGGAGATCCATCACACATTTGCTTTTTTAATGCCACATTTAATGTTTTGATGCCAAACTCACTAATCTATTCATATTTTGCAGATTGGTGGAAAATGAATACATCTCAGATCACTGCTTAAAGTTAGGTTTGTTGTGATAGCATCACAGAAGCATGTAGAATGTATCTTCCTGTGGTCTAGCTCTAGCATCAGTAGAATGCAACATTGTGATGTGAGGGTGGGTCTTAAAATTCTCCAAATTAATTGGTGCTCCAAAGAGAGAGTGGTAGAGCTGCTGCATATGAGAACACGCGTTCATTTGAAACGGACAATATTAGCTGGCTGTGCCTTTATAAAATGGGAGGGGGGGGGAGACAACAAAATAATATTGCCACAGTTTGACATGCACCACTCACGAAAAACCAAAAACAAGAGAAGTTGAGAAATAAAGGGCAAATAATGAGAAAAAAAAGAAGAAAAACAATAATTGATGAACATTCAAAAGATAGGATACTAAAGCATTCAAAAGACAAATGGATGCCATGAACCAGGAGAAATAAAAGTACGAGATATTTAAGAATTCAAGGGCAAAAAATTTAATCAACTAATTAAGTAAGACATCTTGGACTGAACGGAAGGAGAAAATATATTCATTACCAATCCTCTCCCCAAGTACCAATAATTACGCAGTGGTAAAACTCCGACACCAGCATCAATATTAATTAAAATTAATAAGCATGGGGCGGGTGGGGGAAGAAAGTATAGAGACACAGACCTCTTTTTTCAGAGTTGCATCCAGTGTGTGCTGTTGTTCCACAAGGACATTATATCGTCCTTGCCTGAGGCTTGCCATCTCTTCATCTGTCAATAATCTGCACATCAACAAATACAATTGTCATTAATTGGAGCAATCCTCAAAATGTATTAATTTAATTAACAATGCTTACTGTCACATGACCAAACTGTGCGACAGGATAGATCGGTGTGAAGCAAGCTCACCAATGGGTCGTTATCTCTGTCCACCTTATGTTTTTGCCCCTGTCTGTTTGTCTGTCTGTCTCTGCGAGCAAGATATCTCAAAAAGTTATGGATGGATATGTGCAAAACTTGGTGCACAGGTTAGATGTGACAAGTGTGACAAGGATGAATTGATTAGATTTTGGTGAACATCCAGATACGAGAATTTAACTGATTCTTCACCAGTGAGTGAGAGCCAAAAACGATATATAGCATGATATCTCTGAGTGAGAGCCTCTGTCATGCAAAGTCTTTCCTTGGCACACCTGAGCTCCTATCCACCTTCAAGGCTTTCATCCACAGCTTAATTGAGTACAGCACTCCCCTCTGGGCTGACTCCCCTGCCTCACATCTTGCTCAGTTTGACGCCACGGAAACCAAGGCTTTCGAGATCATTGGAATCTATCACGATGAAGCCAAGTCGATGGGCCGATCATTTCTCCATCAATGACAGGTCGGTGGTCTCTGTCTTCTTCCACCTCTTTTCTCGACTTGCACCCTCTACCCTCTCTGTGCTCTGTCCCCCCACCTAAGTATTTGCAGGACGCACAAGGTCCATCAGCAACCCCCTCTGGGTGTAACTGCCCAAGTCCAGAACCACTGCTCACCTCCACTCATTTATTCCTCATTTCCCCCCACCTGTGAAACCACCTTCCCCACTCTCTTCAATCTTGTTCTCTCCAGGTCTTCAAGACAGCTGTTTACCACCATCTCAGGTCATCCCCCATCCAAAGCAATGATGTTTTCTACACCCGTTAAACCACCCTCACCCCTCCCAAAATTTTGCTTACGCGTCCATCTTGTCCACCCCTTGCATTCTGCCCATAACCATAATTGTTACCTGCATCCCTTGGTTGTCTGTCTCCATCTACCTTCTCCCTCCACCCTGCTATTTGTTTTTCCTTTTCTCCTGTTGTTTCTTGGTCTGTTCTGTGTCCTAGCTCTTCCACGAGCCTAGACCATGTATAGAAAAGTCAGCTAGCTTAACATCCTTGCCAAACACTGTCCCACAGTGGTGCAATGTATGAGAATGAGAATTTATTACAAATCAGATTTAACTCCACTGTGAAGCATACAAAACCCAGACCTCAAAGCAAGCATACTATTGCAGAGATGTCTAACCACGGGCTAATGCTCAAACGAAATCATGAACATTTTGCTTTTGATTACAAACGAGAAAGCATCTCAATATGCAAAAGCCCATCCACATCCACTTCGTACTCCAACAACAGCCAAAAGAAAGTACGTAAAATTTATTAATTAGTGTTTACCATATTCTCAAAATAAAGGTTTGTTGAAAATTTGATGACAAAAGTTCAAATGGTAAACAAAAAAATAAAATAAAATAATAATAAAAATAAAAATTGGACTACCTGCCTTGAAGTTCACTTGGATCAGGAGCAACATTCACTCAAACCCCTCGCAAGCTCCTATTGGCCCGGACCTTTTTTAATGCCATGAACAAACTTTGGTACATCAAGGGTGATGAAGGTTGTGGTCAAGTTTCATCAAAATCGTGTGTGTGGTTTCAAAGACCGCAAGCACCAATTTTGGGGGGGGGTTTGAAAAACTTTCATTGAAATTCTGTGTGTAGTTCGGAGAAGAGAGCAAATACCTATTTATTTAATTATTTGGGGGGTGGCGAAGGGTAAAAAAAAGAAAAACCCCCATAGACCCCCTTAAGATGCAGCCAATACACTTTGGTACGACAGGTGATGAAGGTTGTGTTCAAGTTTCATCAAAATCGTGTGTGTGTGGTTTTGAAGACCGCAAGCACCAATTTTGGGGGTTTGAAAAACTCCCCGGAGACCCCCTGAATGAGCGCAGATTTTGATGCGGCCAATAAACTTTGGTACATCAAAGGTGCTGAATGTGGTGGTCAAGTTTCATCGAAATTGTGTGTGTGGTTTTAGACAGAAAATACCTATTTTGGGGTGCTTCAACACCCCTCCCTCCCCATAAATCCCCCCTAATGAGTGCAGATTTTGATGCAGCCAATACACTTTGGTACACTATGGGTGATGAAGGTCGTGTTCAAGTTTCATCGAAATAGTGTGTATCGTTTTGGAGACGAGGGCAAATAGCTATTTTTGGGGGAGGGGGTTAAACCCGCACCCCCCACCCCCCGTAAACCCCCTTGAGCACAGATTTTGATGGTCAATACTCCTTCGTTAGGAATCAGATATGAAGCTTGTGGCCAAGTTTCATCAAAATCATGCGTTTGGTTCAAGGGATGACTGACAAGTGTTTACGGACTGACTGACTCACTCACAGACACTGCTCGATCACATTAGCTCACCTGACTAAAGTCCAGGTGAGCTGAAAACGTTATGGCCTGGACAAACACACTGAAGCTCAATGGTAAATCAAGAAACAAGGAAGCGATTATAAAACCCGACCATCCCGTGCTAACACGTGGCGGACGGGTTGATAAGGCCTATTTTAGTCCGGCAGATATGTGAAAAAAAATGTGCCTTCAGTGATACAAACATGAAATTTGGCACACTGCGAGGGCAGTATCTTACAAAGATATTTGGATATAGGGACAATCCAGATTCTTCCCAGAGCCAAAATGGCGGCCATTTTACAAAATAGCAGATTTTGTGTTGTACAAGGAGGATACATGTGGATACAACTATATTTAAGAAGCATACCAGTGGTTTTATTTAACTAAATATAGATTCTAGCAAATAAGAAATAGCAAGTAAAGGTGACAAAGCGTGAATAAACCATTTATTTGGTCATTTTTGCACTTTTGGACGGTTTTCTACAACAAACTCTTCAAAAAACTGTTATCAAGCACCATGGAATGACTGTTGTTCATTTAACACTCTTGAACTCAGAGGAAGTGCTTCTGTTTGATCCTAACATCAACTTACAGAGTCAAAATTATACAGTGGAACCTCTAGATCCAGGTAACAGAGTCTACTATGATGCATGGATACATGTGTACATGTTACATAATTATCATCTGTGATCTCTCTTGTCCCAGTTCTACTCTCTTGTACACTCCCCACCACAGTGACATAGAGCTGTACACTGGAGTGCAGCCTTGACACACTTGCAATGTCCTCTGCATCCCTTTTTGCAGCCACACCTTAGTAGTTGCCGACATGCCTCAGTTGCCTCTGGGAGGGTTGTCCAGTATATGTCCCAGCCATTATCGGTGTGAACCCACCCCCAGTCACTGGGCGATGGGAGCTCTGGTGTGGACACCATCATCTGGCCCCAACAGTAGCCGGCTTGGTCGGTAGTTCTCTTGATGTGCTGTTTCAGGGCTTCACAAGTTGGTTGGAGAGCATCTATTGATCTGCCATTCTGGGTGAACAGATGCTTGCGACACTCATTGACATGTTCCTGGCTACTGGTGCGATCATAGAGCACAACAACAAAACGCTCCAGTGCATCCATGTGGTCATCTACGGCTGAAGGAGTTGGCATGGCAGCCAAGGCACAGAATGCTGCAGTGACATCAGTGACCTCTGTGCTGTGTCACGTGATTGGGTTTTCGTATATCATGCCTCGCCCGCTAGGGGTGGCAGGACTGTGCTTCTGGTCGCGCAATAAAGCGGAGTAGATGGTGGCCCGCGTGCTTCTTGCGTCCCACCGCACCTAGTACACACTAGTTGGCCGACGAAGATGGGATCATACGGACTTATGCCCGTTTTCGACGGGGACGACTTCGAATCGTTTTCAGAGCAATTGGATTGCTATTTCCACGCGAACGATGTGGTCGACGAGAGCAAGCAGAAGTCAAGCGCGGGCTCAGCTCACAACTTGCGCCGTTGACGCGGTTGCTCAAGAAGGACGAGCGCTGGGTTTGGGGGCCTGCACACCAGGCGTCGTTCGACCGCGTCAAGCGGCTGCTCACAGAGGATACGGTCCTCGTGCACTACGAGCCTGCGCGTCCTCTCCTATTGGCATGCGACAGCTCTGCATATGGCATCGGGGCAGTGCTCTCCCACAGGATGGACGATGGTTCCGAGCGGCCTGTTTGTTTTGCATCCCGGACCCTGTCCACAGCAGAGCGCGGATATGCCCAGATCGAACGGGAGGCTCTCAGCATCGTCTGGGGTGTGCGGAGGTTTCATCAATATCTGCTGGGACGGCATTTCATTTTACAGACGGATCACAAACCGCTTCAATTCATCCTGAGACCCGAACGCGGAGTGCCGGTGGTAGCAGCCGCGCGAATACAGCGGTGGTGTCTGTTTCTGGGTGCTTACGATTATGATATTCAGTTCCGAAGCACCGAGAAGCATGCTAACTGCGACGGGCTCTCACGCTTGTCGTGTGCGGAGGGTCCACCTGCGTCTGAGCTGGGCGACCGGGTCGACGTGTTTGCGCTGGACCAGGTCCAAAGCGGGCCGGTAACGGCCAGGCAGGTCGCGGTGGAGTCGGCTCGTGATCCGGTGCTTGCCCGTGTCGTCCAGGCGATTTCTACGGGGAATTGGAGCGATCTGCCTTCGACACCGGCATTTCGACCTTTCACGTCACGCGCAGCGGAGCTGTCGTTGGTCCAACGGTGCATAATGTGGGGAATGAGGACGGTGATTCCACCGAGGTTCAGGCAGCGGTGTTTGGAAGAACTGCATGTCAGTCACCTGGGCATCGTGAAGACCAAGAGTCTTGCTTGTAGCCTGTTGTGGTGGCCGGGGTTGGACAAAGACATTGAGCAATTGGTTAAGCGTTGCACCACGTGCCAGACAGATGCTGATAACCCGCGTCGAGCTTCGAGTCTCTGGCATGTGCCAGACCGAGCTTGGCAGAGGGTCCATGTAGATTTTGCGGGACCGGTTAATGGCAAGATGTTTTTGATTGTGATTGATGCATTCTCGAAATGGCCGGAGGTTGTAGTAATGCAGCATACTTCAGCAAGCATTACGGTAGAGAAACTGCGGACGATCTTTGCTAATAAAGGGTTGCCGGAGATCGTGGTCTCTGATAATGGTCCGCAGTTCATCGCGGGTGTATTTGATGAGTTTATGCGCTAGAATGGTATTCGACATCTAAGGTCCGCACCTTATCATCCTGAGACGAATGGCCAAGCTGAGTCGTTTGTCAAGATGTTGAAGCGGGCTTTGCGCAGGGGGGGTGTTGCACCTGTGCAGACGGTGGTCGATGTTTTTTTGCTCCATTACAGGAACGCAGTTCATCCTGTCATGGGTGACTCGCCTGCTATTCGTCTCTATGGACGGGCTTTGCGGTCCAGGCTAGATTTGCTGCAACCTGGAGGGTCGGTGAGTGGGGCTATGTCACGTCCGGCGCGGCTGCGCAGCTTCGAGGTGGGGCAGCGGGTGATGGTACGCGATTATTTCCACAGTTCCAAGTGGGTGCCGGCGGTGGTCTCTGGGGTGCTGGGGCCGGCGAATTGCATGGTGCGGACTGATGGTGGAGATGTGTGGAAGCGGCACGTGGACCAGATGCATAATCGCTGTTCAGCGTCACCCCCCCCCCACACCTCCCCGAGCCGAACGTTGCGGGGCCCCCACCGGTAGTCTCGCCGGCACCTGCCGTTGCATCGCCGGGACTGGCTGGGCCGGCGCCGAGGGGGTCTTCGCCTGGTGCCGTCCTACCCGGGGACATCGAGCAGGCTGGGCAGTCGGGGGTAGCTGGTGTTGCGGAAAGTGCGAGTCCGGCGAGGGTGTCACCTCGACCGAGCCGGGAGGCGTATGAGCCTGGACTGTCTGGTGGCGCTGCCCGTCCGAGGCGGGTCAGGGTGCGGCCGCGGTACTTGGAGGATTATGAGCGTTGATGGGTTTCTGATGGTCATGTTGTGAGTATCCGTTCGTTATGTGATGGGTCATTTTACGGGGGGAGGAGTGTGCTGTGTCACGTGATTGGGTTTTCGTATATCATGCCTCGCCCGCTAGGGGTGGCAGGACTGTGATTCTGGTCGCGCAATAAAGCGGAGTAGATGGTGGCCCGCGTGCTTCTTGCGTCCCACCGCACCTAGTACACACTAACCTCATCACAGGCTTTCCAGGTTTCCCATGCTTTTTTCTTCCCCCTGCCTCCGAAGCTTAAAACGGTGTCGCATCCAGTGAGGGCATGGAAGAATGGCAAACCTCGACACTTGTTAGGTCCCAGTGCCACAGACATCTCGTGAGCTGCCAAGAACCTGAAGTTCTTTCCTGTGCCAAAAGCAACCCAGAGCTCATCTATGTCCAGACGTCCAGCTGCTGTCACTGCAAGGACCACGACATCAGTGTCTACTGTACGGATCGACACTTTGCTGTATCCCTGCCTCACAGCGTCTTCAGCATGGAGTAGCATTCTTGTGTCAGCCTCTTCATGGCTACAAGGGGCAAGACCAGCAACATCTCGGGCCTGCGTGCAAACCACATCTTTGTGGTGGGTGCTGATGACTTGTTTGTCTGTGTCTGTTGTTGCTACTCTGGTGGCTCGGAAGTCAAACAACTCCATCTTGTTCTCATCTGTGCGAAGAAAGGTCTGCCAGTTTCCAGGAATGGAACTAGATGGCTCGACTAGTCTCCTGATGCCTTTGCCTCGCTTCTTCCTAGTGTCTGCCTTCAAACTGTCTGTGAGGTATTCATCCCAGACAATATCCATCCTGCTCGTATGCTGCAGCTGAGATGTGATGTATGGCAAGAATACTTCTGATGCATACTCGTTGAAGCTCTTTGCTGTGCCAGGTGGCAGCATACTGATGATCGCTGCACCATCAAGGATGATGACTTCAACTGCTGGACTAGCAGCAGCAGCAGCAGCAGCATTCTCCTGTTGAGGGACCAGATCTTCTAAGCAGCCAACCAGATCAGACTTTGTTCCAAGTCTCATCTTGCCCATGTGTGACAGTGCAGGGGGACATGCTTGGTTCTCATGTGCGAAGAACTCATCAAGATCTCCATCACGTATCTGGGACGCAATGAACAACCTGGAGAACAGGGAGCAGTCGTTCTTCAGAGATGAAACCTGCAGCTGTGCTCTTGACTTCTCTCTGACTGGAGGTTGGCTGAAGAGAGGGAGGTTGTTTCTCTTGATTGGGTCGGTGATGGGCTTTGTCTGGTTGATAAGTCTCTCATGGACATAGGAGTCATGCGGCTCTTGTCCCAGCTTCCCGATCTGGCGTACAGTATTGATAACTGCTGGGTCTGCCAGGTCTCTGCTGTCTAGCACCAGATCCTTGCTGTCATCACAAAATGGGTTGCCCATCTCCCCCATGACTTGAGTGAGTGAACGCACATCACTAGCAAAGGCTACCTGTGTGTGCGTGGTCTGCTCGTGGTGTTTGTGAACAGCCTTCTTGGTCTCTGATAGCAGAGTTAAAATGTTTTCAACTACGAACCCCAGCCCAGAGGAGATGCATATATACACAATGGCGATCTTGGGTGATTGTCACTCGATGTCCCCAATAGGCCACCATACATTATTTCTTTGCGCTGGACAGGACCATGTTAAACCCAAATCAATATGAACACACCATTGTAGTTTGAACATTTCTATTATGCAATCATGAAAATTAATACAGTGAGTACATCAATATTGATTTCGCAAATTTATGCATTTAATCGTGACATTGCCAGCTACCAGTATGTAATTAATAATGGAAATATTCATGGAGTCTAAGTTCCTTTCACCAAATTTGATTTTTGATCTATTTATATTTCCAGAAACAATATTCAGGTAACATTCACATGCATGATCATATTGCAGAGCTCTTGTTCCAGCCATGCATTATTGCGATGGTAAACTGTAATCTGTGTCCCTCATAGACCACCATAGATGCATTTTTTAGTCAAATATGAAGTAGATAATGAAGCATGTGCATACTAGTTGATAATAATCATATTATACTCACTACATTGTGTTTTGCACCAAGCACATATGACTTTGCTGACCTTGTAGGCAGAATTTGTTATTCGTGGCAGCCATTTTGTAAAATGGCCACCATTTTGACCCTAGGGGTAATCTGGAATGTCCTTATATCCAAAATGTTTCCTAAGGGTATGCTATAACTGTGTACCAAATTTCATGCTTGTATCATCAAAGGCACAAAACTACCAGAATATTTCACATATCTGCCGGACTACATTTAAAATCACGTACACCTTGTAATTCATGCTAATGTCTACTCATGCCAATGATATATTGTTTAAGTTCCTTCATGATCACTGTAAAAAAAAAAAAATTTCACTTTACTTTACTTAAAAGGGGCATGAAAGGAAAAGGGATCATTCACTGACCTCTCACTTCCCACAAAGATCGAAACATCCTGGGAGGTGGTGTAGGGAGAAGGGAACACAGCGAATTGAACAATGTTAATTTTAAAAGCTCACATTACGCAGCAGCTCTGAGATTTCAAACAGTCATTAAATTTATTTTGAGTTGGGCCATCAAAATGTTATGGCCTGCAGAGACACACTGAAGACACATCTCAAACAATTTCAGAGTTTCTCAATCATAGTTGAGCAATCCAATTTTCTTGGATCCAGTTGCACAAAAATCTATTATTAATTGAAGTAAGACAAAATGGCAAGGACACTCAACACTTGACTGCAGCATCTTTTTTGACCAAGCCAAACGCTATTTTTGGCCTCGATAAATAATGTGTGTAGCAGCCTCAAGCAACCTGTATAACAAAGGCACGTCACTTGTTAGAGCAGGCAAATCTCTGCTGACAGATTTCAATCAACTGTGTTACCAGCACAACGCAGCTCTCTACAACTTTATCTGGGGTGAAAAATGCGCCCTGAACACCGACGTATTGAGCTCACTGCTCGTTATCAATCGGTTGTAGTGTGACCTTTAAAACTCAGTTGCAGTAGTTCCAAAAATAGAAGTGTGGCCAAGATGACCATGCGCCTGCAAGTTGGTCAGCGATGCTGTGGCATAACCTGGCCATAAGATTTCATGCAGTTTGTGGTTTGAAGTATCAAAGCATGTTATTTCTATACAGGCACACTATTTAGTGTAGCCTGCAATTGAGATGATGTAAGAATGCCTGTAGGTGAAAGACTGAACATATCAATAAGCATTAAGTAGATATTCTATACAATGAAGATATTTATTTTTATATAATATATATATATATATATATATATATATATATATATATATATATATATATAAAATCAAAAGCCGAGTTCATGTCTGTGGGTCATAAACACCATCCATTCTACAGGCCACGCTTCCCCCTCACTCCCCCAGCATCACTAGCACTGCCCATTAGCCAGCACTTTTTCTGCAGCCACCTCAAAGTCGCTGCCATCTTTGTTGCTCCGCATAGCTCACATTGTTCATAGGCCTTTGATGTACATTTGAAGACTGAACAATGTGTCTTTTATCATTTCATGAAGGTACCATTTTGAGGAAACAAAGGTACATTTTGATTACAACTGAAATGAGGAAATGCAAGTTTTGTTTGCAGAAATCGTGGCAGCGGTCCAATATACACTGCCCAATGAAGGTATGTTCTCATAATGCAGAGGAAAGAAAATACTAATCTTTCATTAAAAAAAAAAAAAAATTTGGCTTTCACCCAACTTTAAGGCTTATAAACAAACTGATGGACATGTAATTCACATATTATGTGAAATAAACATTGGAGGTGAAAAAAATGTACTTGGTCGAATGAAATGCCCGAGTACGTAATTAACAAGTCGGGAGGCCGGGGAAATTCCCGAGAGACATTTATTATGTATATGTACACATTATGTACATGTACACTCAACATCACCTCTAAGTTTATGTACATTTTAAAAACTAAAACAATGTGTTGAAAACTCAACAAGGTACATTTTCATTACAACAAAAATCATCATGATTTATATTTGAAGTCTAATTTTTTTAACTGTCCTTTTGTCAGCATTTTGAATCTACTGTTTGCTGTCGAGATGTCCAGGGGTGTGTTCAGTTACCAAGTAGCTAGGTAGTGCTTGCCAAGCCAGCCGTTTCTCATCAACAATTTCAAATGCAGTGCTAAAGCCACTTGGCAAGCACTCTACAAAAAACCTGTTAACTGAACACACCCCAGATTCATTACATGGCTACGAGGACAAATATCTGGACCATATCAATTAGTTTGTCCCTCAGGGGGGACAGATTTCAACATGACACGTGGCAAGTCAGAGGTTGGTAGGAATCAAAAGCGAGTTTTATTTTAATCATTTATTTTTCCCCACACATGGATAAAAACCCTGCAAAAATTCCTTTGTGTGAGGAGGCAAGGTAAGGGGTGTGGTGGGAGGGGGTAATCCAGCATTGCCAGGTACCCCTGCTAGTGTGTTATAACACTTACCAAATTGTGTAGCAAAGACAGAGAAAAATAACCTTTTTTGCACTTTTGGGTCTGGAATATCATGGGTGGAAATAATTCCTGTTTGTGCTCAAATTCTAAAACTTTAAATTTGTCAGCTACTGAAATAATATAAAACACCACTGAAGAAATTTTCATCTTTGTAGAGTAGTCCACAGGTGTTGAGAAACAAGGCCTTGGAGTTTTATAAACCTTAAGCAGGATTACAAATTCAAGGACCTGATTTCTCAACGGTATTAAAAATGAGGGGTGGCCGACTAGCTATGACTGGCTCAATTTTACATGAGCAAAAAATATATATATACATATACATATACAGTCATTTCTTGGAATATTAATAAAAACAAAATCAACTATTTTGGGGATGTAACATGTACATGTCCGATCATTAAGCAAACACATCAATGGTGTAGGAAGCAGTACCACTTGTGAAGGTTGCTGTTTAACATTTACTCACATCATCATCTTCAACCAAATTCTCAAACTGCAGCAAAACAAAGGGAAGATGTTCAAAATTACAAGCATAAATACGTGTGGTGTGTGGTGTGTGGTGTGTGGTGTGTGGTGTGTGGTGTGTGGTGTGTGGTGTGTGGTGTGTGGTGTGTGTGTGTGTGTGTGTGTGTGTGTGTGTGTGTGTGTGTGTATATATATATGTATATCTCTATTATAATACCAAGCTTGCACACGATAAACTCGGCTCGCCGTCACATGATCCCTATGAAATTGCTGTGGCACTCAGCGGACATGCCGACAATGTTTGGGAAGTCTTGGCGTTCCATAGTACCACTTGCATTTTGCACAATGCATTTTTGTCATTCCCCGTGTACGGTCTGTCGTCTGCTACCAGCTATGTTGTACTGCTATCCCGTGCATGTGCAAGGGTATCGCTAGTATGTATGTATGTATGTATGTATGTATGTATGTATATATATATATATATTACAAAATAGGTTGCCAAGATCAGGTCAGGTCAGGTCAGGTATGGGAGCATGCGCCGGAGGAGCGCATTGCCAAGATAACTAGGATTAAAATGAGTGGTTCACTTCTGTAACACAATATACAGTCGGCCATATTCCACTTTTTCAAATGACCAATAGACATGTTGTACAATGGATACAGATGCAACAGTTGCACAACTTACATCAAACCAAGACATAAAGGGTAAGGGAAACCAGGTAAGGTCCAAAATGCAATGTTTATCATTGAGTAAAAGTGTATTACAAGAAATTTTTTTAATGGCATTTTAATCATTAAAATAAATAATAAAAGTACGTTTTATTAAAACTTGGGAAAAATGGATAAAAGGAAATTTTAAACGAGAGAGTTCATACAACATTGTACCCCGCACGGTCTTGAGAAACAAGAACATGGGCGAAGTCTGCAAATGGTAAATTTGATTGGCCATGATGACAATGCCATAAATGTTTGTCCGACTAATGCTAAACGCAAGGTTTTTGAAAGTGCCAATAAGACGATTTGTGTTCTACAGTGTTCATGTGTATAATTTAATTGGAATAAAACAAGTCAAAAAGACATAAAATGTCAGCCCCCATTGATTTAATAATTTTGCTGTACGGAGTTAAAGAGCTCGTCCATATTTACGTACAACAAAAATTGCTGCCAGTCTACCAGTTGGCCATCTTTGATCAGATCACAAAATAAAGTTATGTGCAAGTGTTTGTCATCGTGTACTGTGCCTGTGCCGAATTTGAACAAAATCGGACCATGCATGTTAGAGAAATGGTTGGGGACACGATTGTTTTTTTGTATACCTTGTTGAGGCTCGCATGAGAGCTAACACACAACGCACATCAAGGGAGGCACGAGACAGGAGGGGAGGGAGTGGGAAGGACAAAACAGTGGGGAACAGAGACATTTGGAGATCTGTGGAAGGGAGAGGGATGGGACGGGGAACATGGGGAATAGAAGATGGACATTACAGCGACTTTCAGGAAGGAAAGCAGGGAATTTAAAGGAGGTGGGCTTGGGTGGATTATCGGGGGTAGAAAATAGAGGATTTGGATGGGGGATGATAAGAGGTGGTAGTGAACAGCTGTTTTGAAGGCCTGGAGGGATGAATGGGAATGAAGAGTGAGGGAGTTTATCCCAGGCGGGAAAAAAAAGAGGAATGAAAGAGTGAAGGTGAGCAGCGATTCGTGATTTTGGTCGTTTTACCAGAAGGGGGTTGTTGGCGGACCTTGAGCGCCCTGCGGAAATGTGGTGGGGACAAATCGCAGAGAGAGCAGGGGGGGCAAGGCTGGAGAGGAGACGGTAGAAGACAAAGGCCACCGACCAACCTGCGGTGATTGAGTGAGAGGCCCAAAGACTCAGCCTCATTGCGGGAGATGCCAATGATTCGAAATGCCTTGGTTTCTACAACGTGAAGCCGAGAAAGGTGGGAGGCAGGGGCACCAGCCCAGAGGGGAGAGCAGTACTCCATCAGGCTGCGGACAAAAGCTTTGTAAGTGGTCAGGAGCTCAGGCGGGCCGCGGAAGGACTTTGCACGACGGAGGATTCCCAGTCGGCGACTGGCTTTGGAGGCGAGGTTTGAAATGTGGCTTTCCCAGGAAAGGTCATGGCAGATAGTGAGACCCAGAAGCTTGAAAGAAAGGACTTCTTCCAGAGGATTGTTGAGAAAGTGGATGGGGGGGGGGGGGTTTCTAAACGGTCCTTTCGAAGAGACATAGTGAGAGTGTGAGATTTGTCCGGATTGAAAGACATGTTCCACGTGTTGGACCAGTTTGTGATTTTATCCAGATCAGCAGCGAGCGAAGAAGCTGCTGCTTGTCAGTCTGAGGGATGACCGATGGTACGGCAGCGGGTGGAGTCATCAGCAAAGAGATATAGAGGATTTTCCAGAGAGTCAGAGAGATCATAGATGAAAACCAGAAAAAGAACAGGGCCCAGAACGCTACCTTGACGAACTCTAGCCTGGACAGGAAGAGGGGATGAAAGAACTCCATTTAGGGCCACACGGTGACTGCGACAGGAGAGGAAGTCTGCGAGCCATGAGTGGAGATGGCCTTGGATACCATAGGAAGAGAGTTTGGTGAGTAGTGCAGGGTGCCAGACTGTGTCAAAAGGACGTGATATGTCCAGTGATATGGATCGGATTTCCTGTCTGGCATTGAGGGCTTCCATTCATTGTTGGGAGAGCAGAAGCAGAATATCCAGAGTAGAGTGATCTGGTCTGAAACCAAATTGATGATCAGAAATCAAGCCATTGGAGAAGAGGAAGGATTTGATGTCTGAAGCGATGATGGATTCCATAACCTTGCTGATGATTGGGAGAAGGCTGATTGGTCTGTCGTTGCAGGGATCTGTTTTTGCACCTTTTTGTGCAGGGCAGTGATGTTTGCTGATTTCCAAGCAGATGGCCTTGAGCAAAGGAGAGGGTGACTAGAACAGAGAGAGGGTGAACAAGAGCAGGCTTTGAGGACACATGGGCTGATGCCGTCTGGACCAGTTGCAGAATCTGAGTCGAGGTTATACAGCAAGCTCTCCACCTTGTCAGGAGAAAAGGGCAAAGAGTCCAGGGACAGTTGGGTGCGACTGGGTAAGGTGGGGAGAGAAAGTGATGGGTTTTGGACACAATATTTAGCTGCAAACACCGAGTTTAGGCATTCAGCTTTTTCATGTGCGGTGTCAGCAGTGCTGCCATTTGAGGTAAGGGAAGGGATGGAGGGGGAACATACACCAGAAACAGATTTGATTAGATGCCACCAGGATTTTGAGGAGGGAGAGAGGTTTGAGAGTTCAGACTTGAGATGAGAAAGATGTTGTTTTCTGGCTCTCCTGAGGGTAGATACACACTTGTTCCGAGCTTTATGGAAGGAACTGAGATTGCCCTCAGTTGGGTTTGCTTTCCATGAGGCAAAGGCAAGTTGTTTCAGGACAACTGCCTCACCACAAGCTTCAGTGAACCAAGGGCGGGAGGAAGGGTAGGACAACTGAAGACGAGAGGGGATAAATCTGTGCATGAGGGAGAGCAAGTTTCTTTGAAAGAATTCACAGGATGAGTTGATGTTGGAGAAAGTAGCGATAGGAGACCAGTCTACAAGTTTGAGGGCTGCTTGGAGACCCTGCCAGTCAGTTTGAGTGAAATGCCGGACTCGACAGCGGTGAGGTGGTTCTCTGATAATAGCCAGAGAGATGTCCACTTTGACAAGGACGTAGTCAGAAGAACCGATTGGACCGAAGGAAGAGCAGCAGATATTGTCAGGGAAATTTATCAAAATCAGATCCAGAAGAGATGGAGTACCATTGGTTGAGATCCAGGTAGGGAAGTTGACCGATTGAGTCAGTCCCAATGAGTCGCAGAAAGCTTTTGCTGAGGTGCCATGACAGGTGAGAGAGGTACCCACACCAAGCCAACCTGCATGATGACAATTGAAGTCGCCACGTATGAGGAAGAAAGAGTTTGGATGAGAAGATAGAAGTTGGTCCATGTTATCAGATAGTGAGGTGTATATGGAGTCATCACTGTTAGGTGGACGGCACAGTACACATATCAACATGAGGGGGAGTGGAGGGAAGCCATAGCCAGAGGTATTCTTGGGGGTGTGGGGGAGTGAGGGCAGTGCATGGAGAGTGAGGAATAGAGTCTTTGATGAAGAGAGCAACTCCTCCACCAGGGCAAGGCTCAGGTCTGTCAAACCGGAGGAGGGAGTAACCAGGGAGAGATACTTCGGAGTCAGACACGTCTTGGGGGAGGAAAGTTTCTGTTAGGCAGATTATGTCTGGTTTGTCAGTGGCAACCTGTATGGAAAGATCTGAAAGGTTTGAGCGAAGGCCCCGGATATTTGAGGTCCATACTGTTACGGCTGTGGAAATTCACAAAACACCATGTAGGTGAGATATTTCTAAGTACATGTGTAGTTAGCTCCAAACCCATTGTTTAGAGGGAATTTATGTGATTCATTTGGGCTGCGACGCTTTGAGATAGCAGTTTTTCTGTTCTATCTTTATTTTGAACCAACCACGTCTCAACCGCCATAACCATCAAACCACCACCGATAAACCCTCCACCACCTTCACCTCTCTCCTTCTACGGCCATTCCCGCACCACCTGTGCACACTGAGCGTCGGGCTGTCTCGGGCTCGTTCAAGATACGCACCGAGCCACGAGTGCAAATAGCGGCCTTTCCGAGGGAGAATTCGGATCAAGAACGCAACACGCCCACTTCTGATCAGTCCAATTAGCAAGCGCGGAGTGGTTTGGCCCCGCCTCCAGGCGCGTCTGTGTGAAATCCATATCTGCAAATTCTAGGATCAGGAGAGGTTCACGCCCACTTTTCCTCCGTCAAATTGGCGAGCGTGGCTCCGCCCCCGAGGTCATTCTGATCCGGAAATTTGCATATCGTTTCTCCTGCCGGCCTATAAAACGGCGAGCGCAAGGCGAATAGTGAGAGCCAGTTTTTAGTTGGAGAGCAGAGTGTGGCAGCGGCAGAGTGTGGCAGCGGCAGAGTGTGGCAGAGAGTGGAGTCGGGTGGCGAAGGCAGAGTTGGGTTCTGCAGTCGGCTGAGGAGAGTTGTGGGAAGAGGCCGAGGAGCTCGGGTCCGAGGCGAGAATGACGGCGGTCGGCGACGAGGTCGCGGTGGGAAAAAAAAAATAAATAAATAAATAAATAAATAAAATCGCTCGTTGCAGGACCCAAGCCAGCCAGCCATTCTCCTTCCCCCAGGGCATCAACAATTCCCCCTTTTCCCCCGCGCTCTGAGATAGTGCAACAAAGGGGGCCCCGTTCCCACGCCACTCCAAACGTCGTGCCAATGAAACCCGCCAAGGAGCACGGAGTCGGGGCACAGCCACATCTGCGGCTCATCCGCCAACGCATCACGAGGACGCGGGTAGGACCCACCCGGTCTCGCGGACCTGGCCGCTCCTTCAGGTCACGTGCTCATATTGGCCTACAGGCCCGTCTGCCCCCTTGTCTATGAGGGTGGCTTCTTTCCTTTGCTTTTGAGTAAATGTGTGTTGGCGCCGTCTGTAAAGTAGAACTGTATAAGTGTTGCCGTGTGTGCGCGTAGTCGGTAGTAACTCTGCGTCGTTGTTTCTTTTGTTGTAACTGCTACCAGTGCATTTTGACTGTTTGGCTGTATATGTGTGCTTTCCATGTGTCGTGTAATAAATGTGCATTGTGTGAACTGTTTTCCCGTTTCGCTTCGTCTTTTCTTTATTGACCCTCCATCCTGCTTCACGAAAAGGGTTTGTAGTGGGCTTAATGCGCCCGATAATTAATCGGAACCGCCAAGGCCGACGATAACACCGCTCGGTTATCCTGATAGCACGGAACGGACCGCTTAAGCGGTTCATGTCCGAAATCGGCCTGCGGCGAGGTACGATCGCCCGGTCGACCATCCACGCGGGTACTTAGGTAGATCGAATTTGGCGAGCAACCCTATCCTGCGCGGTTGGGCAATTGGCACGGTCGTGGTGGGGTTAAACCCCCACCTGTGACTAGCTGCCGGCGTTGTTCCGAGAGGGTCACGACAGAATTGTCCGTTCCGGTGGGCGAGGCGGCCGCCATTCGAGTCGAGCGGCCGATCGCACGCCAGAGGGCGCGAATTCGCAACACTGGTGTCAGAGAGCGGGAAACAAACTTTCCTGTCTCCAGCTAAATTCACGGGAATCGGTCCAGGGGTGAGAGAAGCGACCCCCGATTCCCACCAAATTAAACCCCTTACGAGAAATAAGATGGCGTTTCAAGGCGAGCGGGTGCCGGGGGTAGAAATCTGGATGTGCTTGAATGTAGAATCCATGGCCCAGGATGAGATCCCCGTGCAGGAAATGCTTGTTGTGCAGGACGAACTCCCCCAACCAAACCCAGAGCCCGAAATGGGTGTGGCGGCGGCCGTGGTGTATGACACCTCCCCTCCCCCTCTCCGCCGAAACCCCCCGATCCTTGTCGAATTGGCTCAGCCGAGTGCGCCTGACATGGCCCAGCTATGCGCCATGCTGGCGGGAATTAACGCAAATATGCAACAAATGCAAAGCGGAATTAACGCAAATATGCAAGCAATGAATGCGAAGATGGATACAAGCACGAATGAAATAAAAACAAATGTGTGCAGGATGAATAATTAAATGAATGCGAATTTACAAAAGGTGAAGAACGGAATGAAGGAAGAAATGAGAGAAATGCGGGGTGAGGTGCAGCAAATAGGCCAAAGCCTGCAGGCGGGCATGAAGGTAATAGCATGCAGTGAAGCGTGGAAAATGGAGTGTGTAATGGCGACGCCACGTGTGGGAACGAACGAGCTCGGGGGGAGTGCAATGGCTGTCAGGCCCGCGGTGATGGCGGGAACAAAAAAAATAATTAGGAGGACGTGTTGGGCGAGGGTCGTGACAGAGAAAGTGACTGACTGAGAGGGAAAAATTAAATGGGGTGACCGAAACGTGTGAGACGAGACACGAGGTGACGACGGAAAGGAGAAAAGAAATAATAGTTGAGACAAGGGAGATAACAAGGGAAGAGACGGAAATAATAGAGACACGGGAGATAGAGGGTGAATTGGACGGGATTGAAGACGAGCACACACACACACACACACACACACACACACACACACACACACACACACACACACACACACACACACACACACACACACACACACACACACACACACGGAGGTGAGCTCGCAGAACGTGTAGGGACCCGGTGCGAGCAGTTGGATAGCCTCCTCCAGAAACAAGGGGAGGGAGTATGCCCCCTAGAGGCGACTTACGACCAGGCGGGTTCGGTCGTGTCGAGCGAGTTCGAGGGGGAGGGGTGCTACAAACGGGTGCACGGAGAGCTTGGGGGGTATAGAGGCCCCGGAAACCCTTGGGGTGGCACAAATCCCCAGTGTGGTTGTCCCTGTGTGTGTGGTGCAAGGTGTGAGTGCGCCCCCGTGTGTGGAAGCGACCCCGTGTGTGACTGGTGTGGTGGCGAGTGTACCAGAGTGCGTGCTTCCCAGCGCGCCATGTGTGAGTGAGACACCACGGGCGAGTGCCCCCGCGTGTGTGAGTGGCATGGTGTGTGCAAGGGAAATGGCACGAGTGAGTGAGCGGCCGAGTGCAAGGGAGACCGCGTGTGTGAGAGAGCGGTATGCAAGGGAGATGTCGGTCGGCATGCAGCCGCGTCTCCCAGGGTGAGTGGAATGTCGTGGCGTGAGTCCCGTGACACGCGGGAGTTTGAGCGCGTGTCGAAAGGAGACGGAGACGACTGCGACAATTGAGACAGGGGCCGAGTTGCGACCGTAGTTGCTTCGGGAACCGTGCCGGGTTTACACAGCAGCGAACGCGAGGTTCGGGCCGTGCAATGCACGAGGCCGCCACGTGCTCGCTTGCGGGAGTGAAGCCCGGTCCGGAAACGCCAGCGGTGGATGTTGCCGATCCCGCGGATGGAAAAAGTTTAGGCAGGATAATGGATTTGGACCGGATGGGTTCTCCACGCGGGCGGGTGTGTTAAGCTGCAATGGGCAGAGCACACGTGTTCGCGTGGGGAACCCCCCCGAGACGGGAGGCTTGTGTTTTTTTTTTTTTATATGCGCCGGGTGACGTCATGGCTGCGTGTATGGTTGGAATCCGGCAGGAGGGTGAATCCCTGCCAGATGGTACCGTCCAAGAGGGACGAGGGACACGAACAGCTGCGATGACGTCACGTCAAAGGTGCGCGGCTGTGAATTGCCGTGCTGGTTGCGATTTGCTGCGCTGGTGGTGCGCAATTAAAAATGTATATATTTAGCAAGCCTCGCTTTTGGGTGAACAGGATTCCCAGGCAAGGGGTGGAAGACCCCCTGGCCAGGGCACAGGATGAAACTAGTTAGGGGGAAGGGTTAGTGATAGCTCGACCGGCTTCATGGGGCAGGGGTAAGTCCTCATGGGACCCGTGGAATGGATTAGTTAGAGGGATTTTAGTCAGATTTAGGAAGGGAGATGGGAAAAGAGATTTTGAGGACAGTGACAGACTTTGGACGTGTAGTGCGGACGTAGTTTAGCTACGTAGTGTTAAATGGAACGTGCTGTAGTTTAAGGGACGACGTGGGAGTACGAGGTAGTTAGGGGAGGAAGTTAGAAGGATGGCAGAGTTCAGCGGTGTGTGTGTTGAAGAGTTGTGAGGTGAGTACATGATGAGTGAGTGAGGTCAGCGGGTCTGTGTGAGTGGAGCAAATGTGGAATGCATGGTGCGACGAGTGATTGGATGGAGGCGTGACTCGCGCCCAAGGGACCCCGGGGTCAGTGTAAAGTGAGTTAGTTAAATTGACAAAATGGAAGTCGTTTTGCTGTTGGTGGGAGTGTAGGCTCGATATCCATTTGGAGGGGTGCAGGAGCCCTGTTGTTGACGGGCTGGGAGCGTGGCTGCAAAAGGTGAGTATCGCTGAGTGGGTACGCCAGGCACCAGGCTAGTCGGCCGCGGTAGGCCAAGGGCCCATGGGGGGCCGGGATAGTGTAGTGGGCACGGGTGCACCCGCATGGTGCAGGGGCCCAGGGCGCCATCAGCCGTGTGGGCAGTGTTGTGGGCACGGGTGACCCTCGGAAAGGGGCCCGGGAAGCCAGCCTGCCACGTGTGCGTTTCAGGAGAGTTGCCATGGGGGGCACTCCCCGGTGTTTAGGGAGCTGGTAGGCTCGGAGGCAGTGTAGTGCCCGGGGGTGCCATAGCTGGAGAATCGGCAGAGGGTCGTGCCTGCCAAGGGAGCCACGTGTCCCAGCCATGAGACCGTGTGAGGGCACGGGAAGAAAATTGGGGGACGAGGCCCGAAATTGTAAGGACACCAACACAAGCGACGGGAATCTGGGTTGTTAGAACCAATAGTTTAAGCGCGAGGCACTTGTTGAAAGCCCCAGGGTAGTTTAAGAGATAATGGTTAGAGTAGATTAGGAGATGTACCCCTCCGCACCATCCATCCCTTCGCTCTCGTTGTGGGCCATTGGACCCACTTTGGGTTAGATCGCTGAAGTCTGGGGAGGCCATCCTGAGGCTTCCTTGGGCCTCGACACAGGACGCGAGCTCTCCCTTGTTCCCCTCCGGGAAGGGAACGTAGGGGTTGGGAGTCGGCTAGTAGGCGATAGGTCAGCCGAACAAGGACAGTAAAGGGGGTTAGGGGACGATTTATAGTGGGGAAGTAAAAATAAAACCAACAAAAAAATAAGTTGGGGCTAAATTGGGTTTTACAAAATAAGGGGGTGGGTATAGACAGTGACAGGCAAAGGCGATAGGTGGGAGGGAGACAGTAGGCAGGTCCGAGCACGCCTTCCGAGTGGCCAGCACCACCGCACTCCCTCCACCAACCTCCACTGACAGGCAAAGGCCGGCCAACTTCATCGGCAGCTGTGTTTTGCTGCGAAGCCTGTACCGGCCGGATCGTCTGCAGCTGCTGTGCTTCAAGGCCTGTGCCGGCCAGTTCGTCTGCTGGCTGTGTTTGCCTGCAACGGCCTTGTTCTGCAGGCTGTGTTTGTCTGCTCACCTTTGCCATGCCATGCCCACTGCCCATGTTCACCAGCCCCCGTTCAATTTTGCTTTGCCCCCCCTTGTTCATTGCCATGAACGCCAGGATCAACAAGCAACAGTTTGCAAGCTGCAGGGACTGCCCTGTAGGCAGCCGCATCACGGGACCACATTGGCGGCCCGTGCAACGTTGTTTGCTGCGTCAGATCGTCGCGCGTACTGCAGGGACTGCCCTGTAGGCAGCAGCATCACGGGACCGCATTGGCGGCCCGTGCAACGTTGTTTGCTGCGTCAGATCATCGCGCGTGCTGCAGGGACTGCCCTGTAGGCAGCCGCACAAGGAGACTGCATTTGCGCAGCCCATGCGCCGTTGTTCACTGGGTTCAATTTAAAAGGGGGAGGCCTAGGACTGCGTGTGAGGAGCCGGCCACGTTCCCTGCCACCTGCATTGCTTGAGCCAGAGACTGCATGCGAGCAGCCTGGCTCCCTGCTAACTGCTTTTCTCTTTGCAGAGTCCATTGATCCTGGGCCATGGTTTAGTGTAAAATTTGTAAGTTAAGGTTAAGATGTACTGTACATATGAGTGCGCCCCCGGCATGTCTGTCTAGAGCCAGCAATTTTATTTAAGTCGTCCGTATGAGTGGGTTTGTTTAGTTATTTACTCAGCCCTCAGGTTATTTATTTTGGGGACACAAATACCATGAATGTCGCACTCAGGGATCCGAAGGTAAAACGTATTAGGGGAGAACTACACATGATGGCACACGAGAATTTGACAACTCGGGACAAGTCTGCAAAAAAGGGGAGGGGGTAGTGTTACGGCTGTGGAAATTCACAAAACACCATGAAGGGCCCGTAGGTGAGATATCTCTAAGTACATGTGTAGTTAGCCCCAAACCCGTTGTTTAGAGGGAATTTATGTGATTCATTTGGGCTGCGACGCTTTGAAATAGCCGTTTTTCTGTTCTATCATTATTTTGAACCAACCACGTCTCAACCGCCATAACCATCAAACCACTACCGATAAACCCTCCACCACCCTCACCTCTCTCCTTCTACGGCCATTCCCACACCACCTGTGAACACTGAGCGTCGGGCTGTCTTGGGCTCGTTCAAGATACGCACCGAGCCGCGAGTGCAAATCACGGCCTTTCCGAGGGAGAATTCGGATCAAGAACGCTACACGCCCACTTCTGATCCGTCCAATTAGCAAGCGTGGAGCGGTTTGGCCCCGCCTCCAGGCGCGTCTGTGTGAAATCCATATCTGCAAATTCTAGGATCAGGGGAGGTTCACGCCCACTTTTCCTCCGTCCAATTGGCGAGCGTGGCTCCGCCCCTGAGGTCATTCTGATCCGGAAATTTGCCTATTGTTTCTCCTGCCGGCCTATAAAATGGCGAGCGCAAGGCGAATAGGGAGAGAGTCAGTTTTTGGTTGGTGAGCAGAGTGTGGCAGCGGCAGAGTGTGGCAGCGGCAGAGTGTGGCAGCGGCAGAGTGTGGCAGCGGCAGAGTGTGGCAGCGGCAGAGTGTGGCAGCGGCAGAGTGTGGCAGAGAGTGGAGTCGAGTGGCGAAGGCATCGAGTTGGGTTATGCAGTCGGCTGAGGAGAGTTGTGGGAAGAGGCCAAGGAGCTCGAGTCCGAGGCAAGAAGGACGGCGGTCGGCGACGAGGTGGCGGTGGAAAATCGCTCGTCGCGGGACCCAAGCCAGCCAGCCATTCTCCCTCCCCAAGGGCATCAACAATTCCCCCTTTTCTTCCGCGCTGAGATAGTGCAACAAAGGGGGCCCCATTCCCACCCCACTCCAAATGTCGTGCCAACGAAACCCGCCAAGGAGCACGGAGTCGGGGCACAGCCACATCTGCGGCTCGTCCGCCAACGCGTCACGAAGACGCGGGTAGGACCCACCCGGTCTCGCGGACCTGGCCACTCCTTCAGGTCACGCGCGCATATTGGCCTACAGGCCCGTCTGCCCCCTTTGTCTATGAGGGTGGCTTCTTTCCTTTGCTTTTCAGTAAATGTGTGTTGGCGCCGTCTGTAAAGTAGAACTGTATAAGTGTTGCCGTGTGTGCGCGTAGTCGGTAGTAACTCTGCGTCGTTGTTTCTTTTGTTGTAACTGCTACAAGTGCATTTTGACTGTTTGGCTGTATATGTGTGCTTTCCGTGTGTCGCGTAATAAATGTGCATTGTGTGAACCGTTTTGCCGTTTCACTTCGTCTTTTCTTTATTGACCCTCCATCCTGCTTCACGTAAAGGGTTTGTAGTGTGCTTAATGCGCCCGATAATTAATCGGAACCGTCGAGGCAGACGATAACACCGCTCGGTTATCCCGATAGCACGGAACGGACCGCTTTAGCAGTTCGTGTCCGGAGTCGGCCTGTGGCGTGGTACGATCGCCCGGTCGACCATCCGCGCAGGTACTAAGGTAGATCGAATTTGGCGAGCAACCCTATCCTGCGCGGGTGGGCAATTGGCACGGTCGTGGTGAGGTTAAACCCCCACCCGTGACTAGCTCCCGGCGTTGTTCCGAGAGGGTCACGACAGAATTGTCCGTTCCGGTGGGCGAGGCGGCCGCCATTCGAGTCGAGCGGCCGATCGCACGCCGAAGGGCGCGAATTTGCAACAATACTTTTAATGAAGAGGTAGGGGAGGAAGCTTTTGGTGCAGGGGTGGCGGGTAGGACGAGAGAGAGGGAGGAAGGCAGTTGAGGATCTGAGGAGGTGGAGTGAAGAGATTGAGGTGAGAGGGCAGGGGAAGGAGGCAGCTTTATGGATGGGAGTGGGGGGCAACTTTGGGAAGGATGAGTGAGGGGGATAAATGGTGGGAGAAAGGTGAGGGTGGAGTTTTTGAGAGAGGTGAGAGGGACGCTTGGAGGGAGAAGAGTGGGATGGTTGCTATGAGAGTGAGGGGTGAGAGGAGTGAGTTGGCACTGAAGTTGGAAAAAAAGAATGGTTGATGGAAAGCAAGCATTCATAGCAAACTGGGTTTTTTTTTAAGTTTTAGGTCAGTTATGCGATTAAACACATTTCTTGAGGGATGCAATAAAGGCGAATTCAGAGAATGGAGAGAAGAAACGCTGTAACAGTTGAATTTTTTAGGCAAGGAATGAAGGAGAGGTCGAAATGAGAGCAGTCTGTTTAAATAGCAGAAGAGTAGTGCATTCTGATACAGTAAAGAGTACCACACATGTGAAAGTGGAAGATGAAGCATTATAAGAGATCGTTTTTATTATTAATGTTTGAGAGAGTTTTGCAGATTAGGTCATGGAAGTGAAGAACAACAACAACAACAACAACAACAAAAAGAACAACAAGAAGAAGAACAACAAGAAGAATCGGAGAACGGTAGCGTTTTTTGTTTTTTATTTAAGATAAGAAATAGTGATTAGATGTGAGGGATGGGGGACGTTAAGAAAGTGGGAAAGATAGAAATTGAAGATAATGGGGAGAAAAAACAAATAAACACAATCGTACACCGAGGGGAACAAAGGGTAGGTGCTTGAGGTAGGGAACTGGGTGTTTGAGGCCTCAAGCACCCAGTAAGACAAGTTCAACGAAATCTCACAAAATAGCACGATTTTTGAAACAAAACCGAACTAGGAACACAGTAACATGTGGGTGAGAAAATAAACAGTTAAAACGGGACAGATAACGACCGGAAACTTAACTTTGAGATAGTCAGCAGGGAGCCCCCAAGGAGACCTGCCAACGCTCCAAACCCAGAACCGGAGCAATCTCAAAAGTAACAAAAAGTAAAAAAGGTTAAGCAACAAAATGGCCGGCAGTCGCCATCTCGGATCTGATCTCAAAAAAAAAAAGATGCAAGCTATCATTCATTATCTGTGTGCCAAGTTTGAACACCATCAGTAAATGCATGTCCGAGAAATGGTTGAGGACGTTTTGAGGACGTGTTGAGGACGTGTTTCGACCTGGTGTTGGCTTGGGATCCTCGAGTCCTGAGTTCAAGCCCCGTTTTTTTCTGCTGAATTAACACCATGGGGTTCACTGAGCCTGTCATCCTTCCGAGGTTGGCAAAATGAGTACCAGTATAGCAGCCAAAAGGCTGCACATGAAGGAAAGAGGTATTGACGGATTTATTCAATCTGGTATTGGTGTGGTGCAGGCATGATGGGCTGAATGGCCTCCTTCTGTGCATACTTTCCTTGCAATTAGGTTTTTACAACTAAAATGGCTGCCAGTCGGCCATCTTGGATCTGATCTCAAAAAAAAAAAAGATGATGTGCATATTGTCGTGGGTCTGGCAGTTAGGTTAATCTCCCCGACCAAATTGTGGTGGACAGGCAGGAAACACTTACCAGGCCGGATCGCCGAGCGGTTTTCCTTCAAGGTGAACACGTGATCCTCAGAGATCACGGAGCGTGGGGGAGGGCGGTACGTGTACGTACACGACAGATGCACAGACACCGGCAACTTAAAATAAACACGGGGATTTAATGAAAATAGAAGAAATATTTACAAGGGTAACAAGTCAAAATGTAATAATAAAACGTGAGGTAAATTAAAGTCTAAATTTGAGGCACCTCCACACATGGACTTTAATGCAGACAAGGGGAAAACAAAATAAAAGAAAACCCTCCCTTTATTCTGGCACTTAGCTTTGTCCAGAGATGGCCTCAATTGAACTTTGCGGTCGAGCCACTTTGGCCTGCGTGGAAGACGCGCCCAAAATTGTGCCGAGCCACTCTCTGGGTGGGAAACGTATGTGAGGCAATTCGTGAGGTGGTATTCAACACCAGGGCTCACATACTGCCACTCGTCGATCGCGCTTATTGATGCTCCTGTTCTCTACAGAATGGCGCCGCTCCCTTCGGTGACATACACGGGGCTTCGAGGTCGGTCTCTCACAACCAGCCAAGAGTCAATGGCCAGGGGGTTGCTCCACCACACTAGCCAATTGGCCTCAGCACGAATACCAGAATCGTGCAGTCTTCTTCATGCGTCGAAGGAAAGCCAGTCGTAATGTCATCTCTGGACCACGCCCCGAGATATGGTTGTGGACGGACGCAAGCACGCACACAAAAACCGAGACCAAATCAATAAGCCCCCCATGTCGGACTAAGTCCAACCGGGGCTAATAAAGCTTTTAAAGGTTGTATAAAAATTTCAGACGTTAACTGCCGTTGATGCAGCATCTTTTACAGCACCTTACTTAACATGTTACATTAGTTCTTCGTGCCTGTTGTTGGTGTCCTTTATGATGGCCAAAAACAGTGAGTTTCCTGTTGGGAATCACTTTCAATTTTGTTTGACTGCCTGACAGACAGACAGTAAAAATAAATAAATAATCTCACTCCTCCGTGCACATGTGAGATTGGGACAAACTCAGAGCCAAAGTACTGCTAAGCTGCAGGTTTGTTTTCCAATTCATGTGCAAAATATAACATTCAATTGAAATTAAGTGATTGCTCGATCATAAACTGGCGTGTGTAAATAGACATAGACAAAATTAACCAATTGCTTAACCCCACTTTTTGCTTTGCTTGTGTAAGGTAATAAACTCCTCAAAAGCACATTTGGTAGAATCATCCTCAGGTGTATCCAAAATGGGCCGACAGGATAGCTTTGAGGTACATGCACCTAGCTTTAAGCTATCTGCCCACGGTTTGAATCTTGACCCAGCTATAAACTGTCATTGTGGGGTTTGAATACAGGGTGAGGCATCAATGTGTGTTCCATCTCTCGGAAGGATGTGAAGCGAAGCCGGCTGTCAGCACTGGATGTTGGTGGATGAAGAGTAGGTGAGTTATCGCCAGTACCCTGAACAAATTGCAATTTCCTGCCGGTCGAACGTCAAACCTGGCGAGCCGGTTCCAGAAAGACTTGGGCCAGAAGCGTTCTCTCCTCAGTTGACCCACAAAGTGGGAATAACTGGGCCCGTTATTAAAGAAGAAAATGACCCCTTAGGTGTAGCCAAATAGCAAGCACATTACGAAGCATTTACGCAAGGTGTCTAAAATATAACACAAACTAAAATGCACAAATAAAACGAGAAACCATAGCAAATTAAGTTAATAAAAATTAAAAAAAAATAAAGATAAAAAACATAAAAAAAACACGTTTTAATTAAACATTATTATGCTTTACCACTTCGTCACTTATGGTTCATGTATTAAAGGATCACTAAAAGTAAGTTGCATCAGTCATTGTGATGACAAGTGTTACTTTAATTCTTGAGGAACAGATTATAACTTCATAAATTTCACTTTGATGGCATCTTCAATGGAAGGAACAAAAATTTTATCTATGGTTTATTTCTGGGAAAAACTGCTGTTTCAACATAAATTTTAAAATGAGCAACGTGGAGGGCATGTTCTTTACAATAACAAACGGAATAAGATTTTGGGTGAGAGTTTCTGGAAATTGGCATTTTAAAGTATCGATATGCATTTACTCAAGCAGGCCACCCGGTGGTGCTATATCAAGACTGTTGGTGAATGTGCGGACAGACAGTCACCGATTACAATACCCTCCCAGTCCCTTCGGGAAAGAGCGAGGCCAATCAGGTTTATTAAAGAAATGTACAACTGCATTCAAACTGAAAATGCATTCAAGCCACTTCCTAACACAAATATGAATATTGTTACGAATCTGGAAGCTATTGAACACAACAGCCAGAGTCCCCATAAATCAGTTATCTCGGTAAGTATGTGTTTATAGTTAGGGTCCCGTCCCTATGTTTAATGGGTGATTAAGTGTATGTGCGCTGCGAATGATTTTATAGTTAGAATTTATACATCAACCACAACATACACCTTCGCTTCTTCCACCATCGCCCTCCCTCATGCGCATGTGTGATGAACGCAACCGTGGGCGGGGCTCACTCCCTCTTTAGCCAATCGGTAAGGAGCGGGCGTCTCACCCGCCCCGTCCCTCACTCAACCCAGTCGCCATTACGCACGTGGTCTTAGGTGAGGAGGTAGGCGGAGCTACAATCGCCTCAGATCGGGACTCCACCCAGAAGGGTGGGAGTTGCCCCGCCTACCGTGGGCCTGTCCAATGAGGGACGGCCAGCGAATCGCGCAACGCAACCGTCCAATCAGGAGGCGAGTGGCCAGGGAAAAAAATCCCTCCCACCTCACGAGAGGAACGAAGAACTATCGGGGCGATGATTCTGGCTGGGTCTGCCTCGCCTGGTGTCGTCTTATCCATCTGGAAGCTTTTTCGGCCTTGATCACTTGTCGCCTCTCGCCTTGTCCACCTTCTTGCTGGCTGGCGTCCGTCGCTCTATCCCTCGTCCTTGGGGCTTGGTGCTGCGTTGAGGCGGTGGGTTCGAGTCCCGCAGAGCCAGCTCGACCAGACCGCACGAGGTGGACAGGTGCAAGTGCAGACTCTTGCGCTCAGCTCGCCTTCCCTCCCGAGCTGAAGGGCCAAATAAAGGCTGCGGCCACCATTTCTTTTGGGTTTGTGCGTGTGTGTCTGTGGGCCCAGTCCATATGTAGCAATTGTTTAAGTGCCTTGTACATTACTTGCATTCCTTCTTGATAGTCGCTTTAACTCTGCTCTTTTTGTGCTCCCTTGCCCCATTATAAATAAACCCCGATTGTTCAATGTACCAGCTCGTTGTCTGTCACTTTCTTTCATTGGTTTAGCACGGTGCGTATTGGGAATTAGGGAGGCCGCAGTGCCGTAATTGTTCATTTGGACCGACGGACCTTGGTAATCCCCGCTCGGTTTACACCCGGTTCAGGCTCGGTAAACGGCCCGTTCCGCCCAAGGTCCGTCGAGGCTATGACCTCCCCAGTAATTTGACGACGTGAGTACTTAGGTATATTGAAAGTTGGCTATTAACCCTACCCCACGCCGTCAGAGAATTGGCGAGCACGGTCCTTAAGTGACCCGTGACTTTCGGAGTTGTCCGAAGGTTACGACCTGCAATTCCAGGTTACGGTGGGAGACGGCTCTACTGCTCCACCTGGTGGCCATTCCTCGCCACAGACCCCTGGTCCACAATATTACCAACACGTAATGCAAAAGGGCAGTCGAGTTGCTTCATTTTAAATTTGCCTTATTGGATGATCAAACAACATTAAACATTCACAAATTGGGCAACAATGACCAAATCTCTCAATCTGAAATGCATCTAATTCGGTAGGAGATAAGATTTTAAGTTGAAAGTGAATTTCTGACTTTGTTGCAGTTTGTGACGGACAGAGAACACCAAACTGCTAAATGCAGTCAAGTGCCACACGAACCAGCGTCAGTCATCCCATCAGCTTTGGAAGCATTTTTGGCAATGCCAAACACCCCTATTGGAAATGAATCAATCCATGGATGCTTTGCCATTACCAAAAGAGCTTTTAAAGCTTTAAGCTGGCTGATACTGTGGGAAGCAGTGTGGCAGCCGGCAGTGCTCTTTAGCAATGGGAGGTTGCGTGTCTTTCATGGACTGCAACTGAAGTTACATTCACATGTACAATCAATACGGATACAGATACACAGATCCATGGTTTTCAATGTTTGTGCGTTTAACGTATGCCCGGATGGGGATGCGATTATTCCGATCGCACCGCGTAACGTAGCAATATAAATCGTATCCGCAATACCAACAGACGGCAAATTGCCACCGACGACATCACGTGGAGTATTGAGAACCATGCCATGCCATTTTCTCATCAGTGCTGAAGGAGTTGAAAGGTTAGAGCTGGTGAAGGGAAACCCTTGCATTCATGACCCAAGACTCCCCGAGCACAAAGATGCTCAAAAAGTACACAAGGTCGAGGTCTGCATTGCTGATGGCATGGGTCGTGGAGACGGCAGTGGTGCAGAGAGCATCCTCAATATAGTTGATGCCATCTTGTTCATTTGTGCAGGAAAACTTATTTCCGTACTTGCGACGAGCTTCATATCCGGATTGGTATCCATGCATCAGGATACATAATAAATGACTATGTTAACGTAGCTATAGCTGGAAGTTGCATTTTAACGTTAAAAAATACTTTGTTCCCCAGTTACAATTTAGAAACTTCAACTGCAGGATATTTTGTTGTTGAATTTCTCCTCCACCAACCAAATACAACGTGGAGGAAAGACAAGGGCTTTCATGATACTGTTACGGCTGTGGACATTCGCAGAACACCATAAAGGTCCTTAGTTCAGTTAGATCGATAAGTCTGTGTTCAGTTAGATTTCCCCACCGTTGTTTAATGTGATTTATTCGTGTCGACAGGGCTGTGATCTTTGAGTTGGCCATTATTCTTTACTATCATTATTTTGGGACCACCACCACCACCACCACCACCGCTCTCAAACAACCGCTTCAGACCCACCGTCCTTCCACCACCACAACCACACCCATCTCTCAACAAACCACACCATCCTGATCACCTTAACCACAACCCTCATAACCACACCACCGAGTTTCCACCTCAGCACACGGTTGCTAGAGGCCTGGCCTTCGTCGAGGGAAAGCAGGCAGCCCCCGTCCCCCCCCCCCATCCCCCGGACGAATGGCGTCTCCATGGTGAATTATGCCCGGCGTGTGGAAGAAGACAACCACAGCGGCGAGGGAGCGCCCCCGATTCCGCGGGAAAACGCTTCATTTGGGAAGGTTCTCGCATGTTCTGGAAGGAGGGCGGGGCGAGAGCGGAGGGGTGGAGCGTGGGTAATAAAAAGGGCGCACGGAGCGTTCGTTCGTTCGCGCCCTCTCGCGCGCTCTCTGTCTCTGTCTCTCTGTGTGTGGTTGCTGGAGTTGTCGCGGCCGCTGGTCGCCGCAGAAGGACCTGGGCTGCTTCTGCCGGAGCTGGGTAAAGATCAGGAATCGTGTCCGAGTAGGGAGCTGGGAGCAGCCAGTTGGCGGAGGTCCGGGCGTCGCGAAAGATGCAAGCTGGAGGAGCAGCCTTACCTGCTGTGTCGCGCAAACCGCGCGTTCGTGTGGAGAGAGCTCGCCGGCCGCTAAGCAGGGCCTGGGCTCAACCGTGGCTACGCTAGCCGCCATGGGGAAGGAGCATCGCGGGTCGCTCAAGCCAGTAACCACGAGGGTGCAGGTAACCTGCAACGGTCTCGTGGGACTCGTTCGGTCTGCCAAGTCCCATACCATAACGACCCAAGAGGTCCAGTCTGACCCCACTGCCTTTGATGGGGTCTTTTCTTTGAATGAATGTTGTGGCGCCGTGTCTTGCGAAGTAAAACTGTGTAAGTGACCCCATTGATAATTGCTTATAGTCGGTTGTAGTGTTTTTACCTTGCTCGTGTCTTGTCCCCTTCCCCCATTGACTGCATGATTGTTTGTATATGTGCATCTGTGTAGTAAATAAATGTGCTTGTGTGAATGTTACCCCGTTTGTTGTGTCATTTTCTCCTTATTGAGCTGCCATGTTGTTTCTCGGAATAGTAGTTGGTTTTTAAATAACCGTTAAATAGAATCGGATCCGGCGAGGTCTGGCGATAATACCCGCTCGGTTATCCCAGAACGGAACGGACGGCTTAAGCGGTTCGTGTCCAAGCAGGCCTTCGCCGAGGTACGGTCCCGCGGTAGGTTACCCGCGCGGGTACTTAGGTATATCGATATTCAGCGATTGACCCTATTTCGCGCGGGTAGAATGCGGACTGGGCCGTGGTGGGATTAAAAACCCACCCGTGACTGGTTTCTGGCGTAGTTCCAGAAAGTCACGACTGAATTGTCCGTCCGGAAGCGACCGCTATTGGCTAAAGCGGTCGTAGATTCGTAACAATACAATGCATCGATACATTTTCTAGATTGGACAATTTTTTCGCCAACACTCAGCTATATTAAATTAAACATGGTTATACAAAAGCTCCTCTTGTTTGATGACAAGCTCACCAAAGTAATGAAACCATGAACCAAGTAATAAGCTCCATGGAATAGCAAGACAAAAAAAAAATAAAATAAAATAAAATAAAATAAAATAAAAAATGGTTGCACTAACCTCCACTGTGACATGCTGAGCTGCATATCCCGTCTTGAAATACTTCAGGCTGTGCAAGAAACAGATATTCCACTTCCAATGGAGATTACAAATTTATTATTAAAAACAAGACAAGTGTGGGTCTTACCAGAACAGACAAAAAATGGACAAATCTCACAGATGCAGTGCAATTAGTCGAGTTCAACTTACAGTTTAGAACATTACAATGACACTTTACCCATGGAGCTTCAAGTACATTCAAACAACGCCAACTACTGCATTGGAGTCACAAGGAGGATTTGTACAAGCAGATAAAATGCAAATACAACATTCAACTATATCAGTACACAATCACAGGACATGTCCAGGAAACTTAAACATGCCATCCACATATCACAAGTACCAACCACCCCCAAAACACACACGCTCCCCGCCCGGACCACAACCCCCAATCCTCCCCACCCAGACTACAACCACCAATCCTCAACCCTCAATCCTCCCCCCCGAGACCACAACCCCCAATCCTCCCCGCCCAGACCACAACCCCCAATCCTCCCCGCCCCGACCACAACCCCCAATCCTCCCCGCCCAGACCACAACCCCCAATCCTCCCCGCCCAGACCACAACCCCCAATCCTCCCCGCCCAGACCACAACCCCAATCCTCCCGCCCAGACCACAACCCCCAATCCTCCCCGCAGAGACCACAACCCCAATCCTCCCCGCCAAGACCACAACCCCCAATCCTCCCCGCCCAGACCACAACCCCCAATCCTCCCCGCCCAGACCACAACCCCCAATCCTCCCCGCCCAGACCACAACCCCCAATCCTCCCCGCCCAGACCACAACCCCCAATCCTCCCCGCCCAGACCACAACCCCAATCCTCCCCGCCCAGACCACAACCCCCAATCCTCCCCGCCCAGACCACAACCCCAATCCTCCCCGCCCAGACCACAACCCCCAATCCTCCCCGCAGAGACCACAACCCCCAATCCTCCCCGCCAAGACCACAACCCCCAATCCTCCCCGCCCAGACCACAACCCCCAATCCTCCCCGCCCGGACCACAACCCCCAATCCTCCCCGCAGAGACCACAACCCCCAATCCTCCCCGCCCGGACCACAACCCCCAATCCTCCCCGCCCGGACCACAACCCCCAATCCTCCCCACCCAGACCACAACCCCCAATCCTCCCCGCCCAGACCACAACCCCCAATCCTCCCCGCCCAGACCACAACCCCCAATCCTCCCCGCCCAGACCACAACCCCTTCCTTACCCTCCACCACGACGGAAACCCGCCTGACTCCGTCGAGGGATCCACGCTCGGATTACTTCACAGCAATTCCCCATGCCAGACGGACACGTTGTGCCAGACGGACACGTTGTGCCATGCAGTCAAGAACACACGATCCACAGGTGAGGAACCTGTGCCGAGAATCCGAACAAACACCAAGAACTCGAAGGGAACTGATGGAGAAACTGCCGTGAGACGAGGACGTGTTAAAACACCCGACTCACTCCGAGCACCATCACGTGATCTCCCATCAACTGTTTACGTTCACGAGTTCCTCTTTCATTGTGAAGGAAACCGAGTCACGAATTTACAATAAGGGGTTCGACCACAAGAATAAAAAAACACCACTTCCTGGTGAGCAATCATTCGGAAACAAAAAAAACATCAATTATACCGATTTAATTACAATATCACTGGTTAAATATCCATTACATCTGTTTACCCAATGTCTCACGTGTACATTTTACCTCAGGAATTACACAAAGCACACGACTCTGCACGAAAAAAATAAAAACGGTCCCGCACTGTCATGGACTACACCGACATGGCCACTACGTCACCGGACAGATATAAAAACCAATGTAAAACAAGAGGAACATGATCCTGGAGCCTGAGAGAAGAACATGCTTTATAACTACGGACAAGTGAAACGTTAAAATTGATAATAACCTCAAAAACAGCTTGAACGGGACTTAATGAGGCGATGTGAATCATTTTTGCCAATCTTTACTTTATTGCATGACAATTTGATTGGTCTCTCATCGTCGCAGGTGAAAACACGCGGAAATTAAAGAAATAATTATCACAATAAAGGGCTTGTAATGGATGAGGCCGGTGATCTGGATCCCTGCTGGTTCTTATAATCTATAATGTCGATCGATCGATCGATTGATTGATCATTTACATGCTAGAAGTGTTTTTATTAAGGCCTTGAAACGAACTGGAGGAACATTTCAAGTACGTTAATAATTATAGAATACTGGAATACAGTACAGTATGGACCGGGGAAAGGGGCGGGGAAAGAGGCGGGGAAAGGGGCGGGGAAAAGGGCGGGGAAAGGGGCGGGAATCGGGCGGGGAAAGGGGCGGGGAAAAGGGCGGGGAAAGGGGCGGGAAAGGGCGAGGAAAGGGGCGGGGAAGAGGGCGGGGAAAGGGGCGGGGAATGGGGCGGGGAAAGGGGCGGAGAAAAGGGCGGAGAAAAGGGGCGGAGAAAGGGCGGGGAAAGGGGCGGGAATCGGACGGGGAAAGGGGCGGGAATCGGACGGGGAAAGGGGCGGAGAAAAGGGGCGGGGATTGACGTGAGTTTGGGGAAAATGGGCCGAGAGTTGCAAGAGTGGGAGGTTAATTCCGAACTGTACTTTATGTAAGCGGGAGGGAATGCCTGAGGGAATGTGGGTGGGTGAACTGACTTCGAGGGAAAAGAAGCTTC